>NW_027332013.1:0-300000 GCF_048418815.1 Hemitrygon akajei
TGGAAAAGTAATTTAGGAAAGGTCCCCAAATATCATTAAAAGATTGTTTCGAATTTAAGACTGAGCAGCGGATCTTTTCTAAATTTAAATACGACATAATATCATGCAGCTATTGAAGATGTGTAGGAGGGGTAGACTCCTTCAATTTAAGCAAGATTGATCTTCTTGCTAAAAGAGAGGTGGAAACTAAAACCTGTAGGTTAGGGGTATTTAAAGTTCTAACTTCATTTGCAATAATACCAAACAAGGCAGTAAGGGGATTTGGGTCAAATTGGACCCTAAAAAGTTGAGAGAAGGTATGAAATACTTCCCACCAAAACTTTTCAATTATGAAAATTTGGCAAAACCAAAACATATGAATTAAAGAGGCATCAGCAGAGTTGCATTTATTACTAAGTGGAGAAACATTCGGGTAAAAACTGGAGAGTTTCTGTTTAGAAATGTAAGCTCTATGAACCACTTTAAATTGTAGAAGAGAATGACGAGCACAGAAAGATGATTTATTAACCAGTTTAAGAATTTTATTCCATCTATCATCAGAAATCTGACAATTTAGGTCATCCTCCCAAGCTGTTTTTATTTTATCTAAAAAGTCTTGTCTAGAATCAATCAACAAGTTATAGATACCGGTAATAGAACCATTAAGAAAAGGTTTTAAATTTAAAAGATCGTCCAGTAAATTGTTATCAGGACCTATAGGAAAAGTAGCTAATTGGAAATGTAGAAAATCTCTAATTTGTAGGTATCTGTAAAAATGTGATTTTGGGAGTGCAAATTTATTTGACAATTGGTCAAATGATGCAAGAGATCCTGAGATAAACAAGTCCCAAAAACACTTAATACGTAGTTCATCCCAATCCTTAAAGACTTTGTCAGTCATGGAAGGGATAAAACAAAAATTAAAGGAGAATGGGAGATGATAATGAAAAATTCGCTAAACCAAAAAATTTTCTAAATTGAGACCAGATCCTTAAACTTTGCTATTCCCACAAACAATGGACACAATCAACAGCTCTTCATCTCATGTTCTTGATGTTTATTTCTGGGTTATTTATTAGTTTTATTTCTTTTATATTTGAATTTTGTTGTCTTTTGCACATGGTTGCTTTGTTTGTCCTGTTGGGGGCGATCTTTCATTCATCTTACAATGGTTCTTGAGTTTACAGAATTTACAATATAATCAAATCCCCGGATTATAGATGGTGATGTGCCTATACTTTGATAATAAATTTACTTTGCACATTTTAAATTGTACATTTCAATTTGTAAATAACTCTGAAACACAAGAGCGGGTTGTGAGCTCAGTCTGCCGGGTAAATTATTTTGTTCTGATCTGAATGGTCGGCCCAACACTGTGACCCGTCTTTCGAGGCACACCAATTACTGGAAATATTACTGAATTGAACTGGAAAGCCTCAAATACTCTGTCTCTCTGCGCAAGCGTGCGAACACACGTAGACACACACACACAGACACAGACACAGACACACACACACACCAACACACTTAAAAATGTCGGCAATCATACCAGTGCCCAACATTACCAGGGAGACCTGCCTCAACGACTATCGCCCAGTGTCGCTCACTACTGTGATGAAGTGCTTTGAGGGGTTGGTCATGGTCAATCAACTCCTGTCTGTGCGCAGGGACCCACTGCAATTTGCCAATCGCCACAATCTCTCAACAATTCTCACTGGCTCACACTTGGCCTTCGATCACCAGGTCAATAGCAAAACACAAGTCAGGCTGCTGATTACAGCTCAGCGTTCAACACAATCAGACCCTCAATTGTAATCAACAAGCTCCAAAACCTGGGCCTCTGTACCTCCTTCTGCAACTGGATCCTCACCAGGAGACCACAGTCTGTGTGGATCAGAAATAACATCTCCTCCTTGCTGACAATCAACACTGGCACACCTCAACGATGCGTGCTCAGCCCACTGCTCTACTCTCTCTACACCCACGTCTGTGTGTCTGGGCTCATCTATAAACTTGCCGATGACACAACTATTGTTGCTGGAATTTCAGATGGTGATGAGGAGGAGTACAGGAGTGAGATAGATCAGCAAGTTGAGTGGTGTCATAGCAACAACTTTGCACTCAGCATCATGAAGACAAAGGAATTGATTGTGGATTCAGGAAGGGGAAGTCGAGGGAACACACACCAGTCCTCATCGTGGGATCAGAAGTGAAAAGGGTGAGCAGTTTCCATTTCCTGCCTGTCAACATCTCTGAGGAACTATCCTGGGCCCAACATATTGATGCAGTTACAATGAAGGCACAACATTGGCCATATTTCATTCGGAGATTGAGGGGAATCAGTCTGTCACTAAAGACACTTGCAAATTTCTACAGATGTACTGTGGAGAGCATTCTAACTGGTTGCATCACTGCCTGGTGTGGAGAGGCCACTGCACAGGATCGGAAAATGCTGCAGAAAGTTGTAAACTCAGCCAGCTCCTTCATGGGCACTGGACTCCACAACATCCAGGACGCATTCAAAAGATGATGCCACAAAAAGGTGGCATCCATCATTAAGGACCCCCATCACCCAGGACATGACCTCTTCTCATTGCTACCATCAAGGAGGATGTACCGGGCCCTGGAGACACACTCACCGGTTCAGGAACAGCTTATTCCCCACTGTCAGATTTCTGAATGGACAAAGAACACATGAACACCCCCTCAGTATTTTCCCTCTCGTTTTGCACTACATTTTAAATATAATTTTACACATACTAATTGTAACCTGTAGTCTTTATTACTATGTATTGCAATGTACAGCAGACACAAAGGAACAACTTCCATGACATATGCGATTGATATTAAACCTGATTCCGATACACAAACACACACAGCTGGGCTCAGACATACAACACTCCTACATTCCTCCCTTTCTGACACCCTGCTTGCTCCGTGGCCCCCGGTATGAAGCTCAAACTGTTGCAACACCTGCCCTTTAAATTCATGGCTGAGGTTGTGTTGTGTCTGTTCACTGTTTGAGTTTGATATTAATTGAAGAGCATTGAATGGGAAGGAAGGTTTGAATAGAAGAATAAAGATCTCCTCTGAAGGTATATGGAGTCCTGGTGAGAGCGTACATGGAACACTGTGTACAGGTCTGGTCTCCCTCCCGGAGTCAGCCTGTGGGATTAAGGGAATGAAGAGATTTCACAGATTGATTTAGGAGGTGAGGTAGTGTCCTCGGAGAGATTATACTGACCGGGCCTGTCTCAAAATTAGAGAAATAAAAGGTCGTCTGACTGTGGTGAGGAATGGGGGTCACAGAATCTGAGTTCACCTCAGCAGGACTGAGATGAGGAGAAATTTCCTCACCCAGAGGGCAGCGAATCATTGGAATTTTCTCTACAAGGTTTCTGAATTCGAAGGACAAATTTTGGGGCTCTGCGATGCTGGGAACGTTGCGCGAAAGTGGCGCTGAGGTCAAAGATCAGACATGTTCTGAGTGAAAGGCAGAACAGGCGCAAAGGGCCGAATGGCCTACTCCTGTTTCCTTTTTCTAAAGTCCGAGTTTAAAGCCTGGTTCTCCCTTGACCTTCAGCCTGTCCTTTTGCACAGGGGAGCGCTCACAGCACCGGAGTTCCATCGGCAGCCGCTGCGGGCCAGCTCCCGTATCCCAGCAGCAGGAGACAGGACTGGGAGGAAACTCCGGACAATAGGCCCCGATCCACGGTGGGGAAAGACCGGGCTCCCTCTGTGTGGCTGAAACATCTCACGGAATCTCTGCCCGTTTCTTCACCTCCGCCATCGGAAGGGTTCAAAACTCCGGCCGCTGTTGCAGCCTTTACCCGGGGAGCTGCTCCCAATCTCGGGTCTCTCACCGGGTCCACTCGTTCCCGATTCTATTGTTCGGCCGCTCAGCGTCCCGCCCACTGACACTCCTCAGCCAATGGGGGCAAGAGACTCCCAGGGGTGTTCTCTGATTGGCTGTGAGTGTATCCGAGCCCGCCGCTGCTGCCGGAAGCCGGAGATGTCAGTCACTGTTTGTTCTCAGAATCAAAGCAAGTTCCCTGAAGCTCAAAGTTCAAAGTAAATTTGATTATTTTTTTAAATTTTTCTTTAAACAAAAACAAAAACAGAAACACCAAACATATGCTAACAAAGCCAGGGAATCACACAAAAGCAGCAACAAATATATAACTATTAACTTTAAATATACAAATAAACAAGGAAATTCGCTCGAAATACTGTTGGACAGAAGGAACTATATCTGAGAGGAGTCACAAAACAGGAACATTTACAGAGGTAACCCAAAACATTGTCAGATTTATACAGTCTTTACAGCTTTCAGTTTATGGGAAGTTTTCAGAGTATAAACGTATAGTTTGAAGTCTGACGTAAAAATATAAATGAAGGTTTTTATTGCTGTGATTGCATTTATGGATATAAAATATGCTGTAAGTTAACAAAAGATTTATGATAAAGAAATGATCCCTATGAGATTTGGTATTATTAGTAAACCCAAATAAGACATTTTCAAAACCAAAATTAAAATCCACATTAATATATTGATCTATAAATTGACAAACATCAACCCAAAATGTTTTAACATATTCACACTCCCAAAACAGATGAAATAAATCCTCTGGATATAAACCACAAAAAGAACAGTTAGTTTTAATAACAGAATTAACCCTTGTCAAATAAACTTTTGGCCTCAGCACCACTTTCCTGCAAATTTCCATCACCGCTGAGCCCCAGGATATGTCCATTCAATTTAGAAACCTTGTGGAGATAATTGCAATGATTCACTGCAATCTGGGTGAGGAAATTTCTCCTCATCTCAGACCTGCTGAGTTGTCCTCGGATTTTGAGTCTGTGAGCGCTGGTTCCACACCTTATGGGAAACTTCATTCCAGCCCTTCCACTGTATATATCCTGTGAGATTGTATTTCTCTAATTCTGAGACAGGAATGTGATCTCTCTCAGACAAACCAACTCTTATTTCAGTCATTTTGAGACAGTCCCAGTACGATGATTTGCTGTGGGAGCATCACCATGGACAGCAAGTGAGTGCAGCTATCCTGTGTTGTTCCACAGACTTATGGCTGTGGGGTAGTAACTGTTCCTGACCCTGGAGGGGCGAGTCCTGAGGCACTTGTACTTTCCACCTGGTTTCTCTCTTTCTCTCGAGTATCACTGTGATCCGTCCCCTCTGGCCTGCCCTATCGAGGACCAAAGGGATCGTGGAGAGTAAATGTGGTACTCTGTCGATTATCACTGCGATCCGTCCCCTCTGGCCTGCCCTATCCGGGACCAAAGGAATTGTGGAGAGTAAATGTGGTACTCTGTCGAGTATCACTGTGATCCGTCCCCTCTGGCCAGCCCTATCGGGGACCGAAGCGATTGTGGAGAGTAAATGTGGTACTCTGTCGAGTATCACTGTGATCCGTCCCCTCTGGCCTGCCCTATCCGGGACCAAAGGGATTGTGGAGAGTAAATGTGGTATTCTGTCGAGTATCACTGTGATCCAGGTTGTCTCCCTGCCCCTTATTATTCTTGTCTCTGATTGCAGTGCGACAATCTCTGGCCCAATATCCCCTCTTTCTACAAACCCCATTTCTGTCCTTAGCCAAGTGTCGTCTTCATCTGCACCGTCCGCACGATCCCACCACCCGTTCTGGGTTCTTCATCGGGACCCGAACTCCATCTCCTCACTACCGGTTCTCTGTGCACACTCTCGCTTTTCCCCAGTCCCTTTAAAGAGTCAATTGCTCTCCATATTCATCAGAATTTATGTCACCTGGGGCCAGGTCTGACACAGCGAATTGAGATTAGTTAACTTAAAGGAGTGGGCAGGCTTGGGTCTGAGACAGTTTAGAAAAGTCTGCACTGCCAGCTGGACATACTGATCTGTCCATGGGTTTGCCGGCATTGGACTCTCACCTATCCTTAAAACGAGCTATAAAGTACGCAAGGGATTCTCCTTTTTTCACTAGTTATCGGGTAAATTCAGCAAAATCCGCATGCAGTCGGGCTGTCATTCAAATGGGTTCCCTTACCTCAGTGACCCACCGTGCCATGGCTTGTATTACATCAGCCCCTCTGGTGGCTCATGGTCACCTTCGGGCGTCTGCCTGGGAAAGGGGAACCCACTCGCTGTCCCGGCCCGAGAGATTCCATATGTAACCCTGAGGAGTGGCACAAGTCCCCGGGCAGGGTCTGGAAAGGGGAACCCACTCCCTGTCCCTGTCCGAGAGGTTCCATATATAACCCTGAGGAGTGGCACAAGTCCCCGGGCAGGGTCTGGAAAGGAGAACCCACTCCCCTGTCCCTGCCCGAGAGGTTCCATATATAACCCTGAGGAGTGGCACAAGTCCCCGGGCAGGGTCTGGAAAGGGGAACCCTCTCCCTGTCCCTGCCCGAGAGGTTCCATATATAACCCTGTGGAGTGGCACAAGTCCCCGGGCAGGGTCTGGAAAGGGGAACCCTCTCCCTGTCCCTGCCCGAGAGGTTCCATATATAACCCTGAGGAGTGGCACAAGTCCCTGGGCAGGGTATGGAAAGGGAAACCCACTCCCTGTCCCTGTCCGACAGGTTCCATATATAACCCTGGGGAGTGGCACGTCCCCGGGCAGGGTCTGGAAAGGGGAACCCACTCACTGTCCCTGTCCGGGAGTTTCCATATATAACCCTGAGGAGTGGCACGTCCCCGGACAGGGTCTAGAAAGGGGAACCCACTCCCTGTCCCTGTCCCAGAGGTTCCATATATAACCCTGAGGAGTGGCACAAGTCCCTGGGCAGGGTCTGGAAAGGGGAACCCACTCCCTGTCCCTGTCCGACAGGTTCCATATATAACCCTGAGGAGTGGCACAAGTCCCCGGGCAGGGTCTGGAAAGGGGAACCCACTCCCTGTCCCTGTCCGAGAGGTTCCATATATAACCCTCAGGTGTGGCACGTCGCCGGGCAGGGTCTGGAAAGGGGAACTCACTCACTGTCCCTGTCCGAGAGGTTCCATATATAACCCTGAGGAGTGGCACAATTCCCCGGGCAGGGTCTGGAAAGGGGAACCCACTCCCTGTCCCTGTCCGAGAGGTTCCATATATAACCCTGAGGAGTGGCACAAGTCCCCGGGCAGGGTCTGGAAAGGGGAACCCACTCCCTGTCCCTGTCCGACAGGTTCCATATATAACCCTGAGGAGTGGCACAAGTCCCCGGGCAGGGTCTGGAAAGGGGAACCCACCCCCTGTCACTGCCCGAGAGGTTCCATATATAACCCTGAGAAGTGCAGGCAAGTCCCCGGGCAGGGTCTGGAAAGGGGAACCCACTCCCTGTCCCTGTCCGAGAGGTTCCATATATAACCCTGAGGAGTGGCACGTCCACGGGCAGGACCTGGAAAGGGGAACCCACTCCCTGTCCCTGTCCAAGAGGTTCCATATATAACCCTGAGGAGTGGCACAAGTCCCCGGGCAGGGTCTGGAAAGGGGAACCCACCCCCTGTCACTGCCCGAGAGGTTCCATATATAACCCTGAGAAGTGCAGACAAGTCCCCGGGCAGGGTCTGGAAAGGGGAACCCACTCCCTTTTTCAATGAATTCAGGTAAAGCCCCTGGTCCGGACGGTTATACTGCTGAATGCTTAAAATCCTTTTCTTCTATATTCGCTCCTTGGCTTTGTAAAATGTTTAAAGATGCGTTAACTGTAGGTAAATAACCACAATCCATTTCTCCAATTCTAAAAAAATGATAAAGACCCCACTGAATGTGCATCCTATCGGCAAATATCCTTGCTGAATATGGATTCTAAGATTTTTACCAAAATTCTGACCACTAAATTAGAAAATATACACCTCACATTATCTCTGAAGTTCAGACCGGATTTATTAAAAACTGTTATTCATCTTTTAACATTAGAAAATTAATTAATATAATTTATACTTCTTCATCTAAAATACCAGAATGTCATTTCCTTAGATGCAGAAAAAGTGTTCGATAGAGTTGAATGGCTATATTTATTTAATACGTTGCAGAATTTTTATAGTCGGTGGGTAAGGGACTTATAAGTTATCATTATATGCTGATGATTTGTTACTATACATATCTGACCCTGAGAGATCTATTCCTGCTATTTCATCCGTGCTTGCTCAGTTTAGTAGCTTTTCTGGCTACAAACTGAATTTTAATAAGAGTGAATTATTTCCAATAAATATGCAAGTTCCAATTTATAAACACTTACCATTTAAAGTTGTCACAGATCATTTTACTTATTTGGGTATTAAAATTATCAAGAAACATAAGGGTTTATTTAAAGTTAATTTTTTACCTTTAATTGAACAAATCAAGCAACTTGTTACCAGGTGGTCCCCATTATCTCTGTCATTGGTTGGTCGAATTAATACTATCAAGATGATAGTATTACCAAAATTTTTATATTTATTCCAAATATTACCAATTTTTATTCCTAATTTTTTTTTGATATTATTGACTCCAAAATATCCTCGTATGTGTGGCAGAATAAAAATCCTAGATTAAGTAAAAAATATTTACAGAAGCCTAAGAAGGAAGGTGGTTTTGCTTTGCCAAACCTGAGAGTTTATTATTGGGCAGTTAATATTCAATATTTCATATTTTGGACACAAGAATCGGTCATAGTACCTTGCCCACAATGGGTAAATTTGGAGTGTAAATCTGTACAAGACTTCTCAGTGTTTTCTATTTTAGGATCTTCGCTTCCTTTTGCTTAATCTAAACCGAATAAACAAATGACTAATCCTATAGTTAAACATACATTAAGTATATGGTTTCAATTTCGTAATTTTTTTGGCTTGAATAATCAAGCCCTATTATATCTAACTTCTTTTTCCAGCCCTCTTTTATGGACCAAGCCTTTGTGTAAAGGAAAACAAAAGGTATAACATTTTTTCGTCATCTATTTTTAGATAACAGTTTTATGTCCTTTGAACAGCTATCCAACATAAAACTCATATTTTTTTAGATACTTGCAAGTTAGAAATTTCTAAAATGTTAGTATTTTCTGAAATTATGTCCAATGGACATTACAGAAAAAATTCTATCTCTGAATCCTTGCCAGAAGGGTTAAGTAGCCATCATTTATCATATGATCATGAAAATACAGCCAGGAGTATCAGAAATAATTAAGAAGGAATGGGAAAAAGAACTTCACTGTCTTATACCCACAGAGCAGTGGGAGAAAATTTTACAATTAGTCAATTCTTCTTCTATTTGTGCTAAACATGCCTAATACAATTTAAGGTTGTTCATAGGGCTCACATGTCCAAGGATAAACTCGCTCGATTTTATTCTTATGTTAATCCAACCTGTGACAGATGTCATTCTGAAGTCGCTTCATTGACCCACATGTTCTGGTCCTGCTCCTGTTTGCAAAATTATTGGGAAGATCTTTTTGGTATTATTTCAACATTTCTGAATATCAAATTGCAACCGCATCCTATTACTGCAATTTTCGGTTTACCAATGGTGGATAATAGTCGTTTATCCCCCCTCAGCCCGGCGGATGATGGCATTTGTTACATTAATGGCTAGAAGATCTATCCTATTGAATTGGAAAGAAATTAATCCTCCAACTATATTTCAGTGGTTTTATTTCTTGTTTGAGTTTAGAAAAAATTACAAGTGTTGTCTTTGTCCCTTCAGTTAAATATGAAGAAACTTGGAGACCATTTATTCAACATTTTCATATGAGCTAAACTGACTTTTCCTAAACCTTACTTTTATTGTCCTTAATTATTTGGATGGAGGTGCGGAGTTATTGACGCTACTGTGTATAATTGATATAATGCAATGGCCCATGCAGGTTAGGATTTTTTTCATTTTTTTGAGGGGGGAGGGTTTCTTATTTTCTCAATTTTTTTGTAACCACTATGAGTTTGGGAGGTTTTTATCATCTATTTGTATTTATACCTTAACCTATTAATTATGTACTCTCAAGCTCTTTGTATTCATGTTTCATTTATGTTTTTTAAAATCAATAAAAAGATTTTTAAAAGGACTATTCTGAGGAAAGGGTGGAATAGGCGCAACGGGCCGAGTGGCCAGGCCTGCTCCTGTTACTTATTTTCTAAAGCACGAGTTTACCTCTGCGCCTTGTTCTCCCTTGGTTTTCAGCCGTTCGGATTGCACAGGGGAGCGGTGAGAGCTCCGGAGATCCATCGGCAGCCGCTGCGGGGCAGCTCCCGTCTCCCAGCAGGAAGGGACGGGTCTGGGAGACAACTCCAGACAACAGGCCCCGATCCTCGGCGGGGAAAGGCCGGGCGCCCTCCGTGTAGCTGAAACATCTCACGGAATCTCCGCCGGTCTCTTCAGCTCTGCCTTCGAAAGGATTCACGACCCGCCGGTGGTGCAGCCGAAACCCGAGGCGCAGCTCCCGGTCTCCGGCCTCACTCGGTCCCGGTTCCAAACCCCAGCCCGGCCGGGCGCTCAGCGTCCCGCCCACTGACACCCGTCAGCCAATGGGGACATCCTTCTCCCAACGGTGATCGCTGATTGGCTGTGAGTGTCCGAGGACGGGCTGCTGCTCGGAGCTGGAGATGTCAGTCACAGTTTGTTCTCAGAATTAAAGGAAGTTTCCCGAAACTCAAATTTCAAAATAAATTTTATTTTCAGAGTCCAGATAAGTCACCACATAGAACCCCGAGAAGCATTTTCTTGCGGACATACTTAGAAAAAGTATAGAATAGTAACCACAACAGAAGCAGGCAGTGAAAGATCAGCCAGAGTGCTGATCTGTGCAAATGCAAATACAAAAATAATGATAAAGAACAAGAACATAAAATAACCGCAGCGGCTGCCGATGGATCTCCGGAGCTCTCACCGCTCCCCTGTGCAATCCGACAGGCTGAAGGCCAAGGGAGAACAAGGCGCAAAGGTAACCTCGTGATTTAGGAAATAAGAAACAGGAACAGACGTTGCCATTCGGCCCGTTGCGCTGTTCTGTCCCTCACTCAGAACATGGCTGATCTTTGCCCTCAGCACCACTTTCCTGCAACGTTCCCAACATCGCCGAGCCCCTAAATATGTCCGTTTAATTTAGAAAATCTGTGGAGAAAACTCCAAATATTCACTGCACTGTGGGTGGGGAAATTTCTCCTCATCTCAGTCCTGCTGAGGTGACCTCGGATTTTGAGTCTGTGATCCCCGGTTCCACTGTCCAGCCAGGAGAAACATCATTCCTGCCCCTACCCTGTAAATACGCTATGAGACTGTGTCTGTCTCAATCAGGAAGCTTCTCCATGTGAACCTTGTGTTCATGAAATTGGTGACAGTTCTTTCAGACCAGCAGATTTGACCATAAGAACACCAGACAGTGGTCAGCACGGAATGTCCTGCAGTTACAGCAAGAGAAGGACTGGATGGACACAGTGGAGTGGTTCCCTGAGCAGACAGCCCAGACCATCTGTTAGAATGCCTCATCACCAGATCTCACCAACAGGCACCAAGACCTCACCTGTCTGGCGGCGAGAGGGTCCCTCCCGGTCTGATCCTTGCTGCATGCCCGGAGATCACTCCCACAGCGCGCTGCCCCGAGATTACTGCAGTGGAGACGAGAGCGTCCCTCCCAGTCTGATCCTTGCTGCATGCCCGGAGATCACTCACACAGCGCGCTGCCCCGAGATTACTGCAGTGGAGACGAGAGGGCCCCTCCCAGTCTGATCCTTGCTGCATGCCCGGAGATCACTCCCACAGCGCGCTGCCCCGAGATTACTGCAGTGGAGACGAGAGGGCCGCTCCCAGTCTGATCCTTGCTGCATACCCGGAGATCACTCCCTCAGCGCGCTGCCCCGGGATTACTGCAGTGGAGACGAGAGGGCCCCTCCCAGTCTGATCCTTGCTGCATGCCCGGAGATCACTCCCACAGCGCGCTGCCCCGAGATTACTGCAGTGGAGACGAGACGGTCACTCACCTCTTTGCGGACTGTGGGCTGGCGAAGATCTGTGGAAAAAGATGCAAGGGCCTGTGCCACAGCAGCTGCGTGACAGAAGGCTCACTGATCCTCGGGCTATTCCCAGGACGCGCAGGAAAACTGACAGCGAATGCTGCTGGAAGATCATCAACTCGGGGAAAGACGCTCGAAACTTGTTGGCCTGCCATCACACCGAGATGTCCCGAGAGCAGCGGTTCCCAACCTGGGGTCCACGGTTACTGGTATTGGTCTTTGGCATTAAAAAAATGTTGGGAACCCCTGTCGTACAGGAATGCTGCCGACAGACACATTCCAGTCTACAGGGACACCATTGGAACTACAGGGATCCTCTACACTGGACAGGGAGAGGCCGGGTTGGCTGAGGAAGCCTCACAGTTATTGTAGTGGTGAACCACCCCGGGGGGCACATGGCTTCTCCTTTCAGCGCAGGACTTCAATCGTCTTCCAGGGGAATGTCCTTCCGACCGCAGGGATGAGGCCTTTGGAGATTCAGCTGACGTTTTTGTCGCTCTAGGTTTTTAAGAGATGGGTTGGTAGCCATACGGTCAAACCTCCTCCGCTCGTAGCCGGGCTTAGACAGTCCATGGCCGCGTTTTCTTATCTGCTGTCTGTTTAATGTGTTGTTGATCCCACACTAAACATAGAAACGGTCAGAATTTCCACTGAACACATCCAGCAAAACCATGTTGATTCCCTGAGCAAACACGAGGAAATCTGCTGATGCTGGAAATTCAATCAACACACACAAAATGCTGGTGGAACACAGCAGTCCAGGCAGCATCTATAAGGAGAAGCACTGTTGATGTTTCGGGCCGAGACCCTTCATCAGGACTAACTGAAAGGAGAGATAGTAAGAGATTTGAAAGTAGTGGGGGGAGGGGGAAATGCGAAATGATAGGAGAAGACCGGAGGGGGTGGGATGAAGCTAAGAGCTGGAAAGGTGATTGGCAAAAGGGATACAGAGCTGGAGAAGGGAAAGGATCATCGAACGGGAGGCCTAGGGAGAAAGAAAGGGGGAGGGGATCACCAGAGGGAGATGGAGAACTGGCAGTGATGGGGAGAGAGAGATAAAAAAACAAACAACTAAATATGTCAGGGATGGGGTAAGAAGGGGAGGAGGGGCATTAACGGAAGTGAGAGAAGTCAATGTTCATGCCATCAGGTTGGAGTCTACCCAGGTGTTGTTCCTCCAATCTGACAGCTTCATCCTGACAGTAGAGGAGTCCATGTATAGACATATCAGAATGGGAATGGGACGCGGAATTAAAATGTGTGGCCACTGGGAGATTCTGCTTTCTCAGGCGGACAGAGCGTAGGTGTTCAGCGAAACGGTCTCCCAGTCTGCGTCGGGTCTCACCAATGTATAAAAGGCCACACCGGGAGGACCGGACGCAGTATACCACACCAGCTATCCTGATGAAGGGTCTCGGCCCGAAACGTCGACAGTGCTTCTCCCTACAGATGCTGCCTGGCCTGCTGTGTTCCACCAGCATTGTGTGTGTGTTGTTTGATTCCCCGAGTCTGCAGCGCGCGTAGTGGACAATCGCGGTACTGCAGGGGATCAGCCGCTCCCGGAAAGCGAAAGCATTCTGAATCAGGAAGTGCCGGGAGTTAACATGGCTTCGAAAGGTGAGACCGAGAGTTTGAGCGAGGAGGTAATTTGTCCCGTCTGCCTGGATTTCTTCACCGATCCCGTTACACTGGAGTGCGGACACAACTTCTGTCGCTCTTGTATCACACTGTGTTGGGAAAGGGAGGAGAGAAACTCCTGCCCGGAATGTGGAGAGGTGTTTGCTGACCGCACCCTCAGGGTGAATCGGGCCTTAGCAAATCTGGCTGAAAAATTTCGAAATCTAAATCTGAATCCGAAAGGGAAGGAAAGTAAACGTCACTGCGAGGAACATGAGGAAGAACTGAAGCTGTTTTGTGAAACGGACAAGACACTGATCTGTCTGGTCTGTGCAGTGGCGGAGGATCACAGAGAGCACCGCTTCAAGCCGATTAAAGAAGCTGTTAAAATCTACACGGTAAAACTAACGTTAGTTCAATACTTAAAATATTTCCTTTGTCCTACATATCATCACACGAGCCTCTATAACTAACACATCATTCTCTGCAACTTCCGCCTTCTCCAACGGGATTCTAGCATCTCTCCGTCCCACAGCCCACCTCCTCACCCCGCAACACTCCGCTCTCTATACGGATCGCGCTCTACGTACTGTATCGCCTTGATCTACTCGCTCCTCCCCACTGATCTCCCTCCTGGCACTGACACCAGCAAGCGGGACAAGTGCTACACCTGACCCCTAACCTCCTCCCTCGTCACCATTCAGGGCCACAAAAGCCCAATTCCTCCCGTTTCTTCCATGGTCGATTGTCCTCTCGAATTAGATTCCTTCTTCTCCAGCTCTTTACCTCTTCCAGCTGTCCCCTCTCAGCTTCTCACTTCATCACCCTCCCCCACGTTCCCCCTCACGTTGTCTCTCACCCGTCACCTGTCAGCTGGTTCTCGTCCCCAACCTTTTTATTCTGGCTTCTGTCCCATTCCTTCCCAGTCCCAAAGAAGGGTCTCATCCCGAAACACCGACTGTTTATTTCCCCTGAATAGATGCTGCCTGACTCACTGAGTTCCTCCGGCATTTTGTGTGATAATCGGGTTTGATCACCTGTTTCTTTTGATGCATCTTTGTTTCTATTTCCTTCACTCTCTGACTTCCAGGATCAGCTAAAATCTTCCTTAGACTCTCTCACAAAAAAGAAATCAGACTTCCAGGAAAAGGAGCAGCAACAGAAAGAGAAGATTTCCGGAGTTCTGGTGAGGCTTCCTGAGCGGAATTTCTGATATTACTGCCGAGTTTTGCTCCCTTTAATGCAGAATTTCCGGGTATCGCAGCTCCAGTGACCTGGGTTCGATCCTGACCTCTGCTGCTGTCTGTGTGGAGTTTGCATGCTCTTCCTGTGACCACGAGAGACTCCGACACATCTCAAGGACATGCCGGATGAATGGCTAATTACCGTTAACCCTGTAAAGGTGGGAAGGGGGTGCGTGAATCAGATGGGAGTTTATGGGTCAATAAGTGAGAATAGGTTTCAGGAAAACGTGAGGGAATGGTGTTGACGGGAATGCACTCAGAAGTAGCATGGACTCTAATAGATCGAACTTAAAGACAAAAGGAAACAGAGCACAGCAATGCAGTATATTAATCTTCACCTTTCATTCAACAGGAACAGTCACACCGCCTTCAGTCCCACATCACATCCCAGTTTGCTGAACTGCGCCGGATTATCACTGAGAAAGAGCAGAGCTTACTCAGGGATCTCAGGGAAGAAGAGAAGAGGATTCTGAATCCGATGGAGAAAAATCTTCTAGCTTTTCAAGAGAATATAAGGATTATTCAGGAGGAAATCTCAAAGTTAAAGGAACAGATGGATCAAAAAGACAGTGTGATGTTTCTCAAGGTGAGGGATTATATTTCAATTTGTTTCTGTCAAAGGGCACTAAATGAACAGTGGTATATTTGAGATAAACACAGCACAGCGGCCAATTCTAACAAATCAATTGCCGCTGCTGGCGACCTCACACAAGTTGTTATACCTGCATGATGCGCCATCCCATCACTCCAATAATGACATTTCAAAATGTCCAAGATACGCTTTCAGTCCTTCATCAGCAAAATACAATCTTGGAGCGATGAAACTTCAGGGTAATTCATTGTAAAGTAAGCTGCAACACAGCGGTCAAGGACAGAATGACATCCGCCCGTCCCCAGATCAAAACTGCCCAGAACAAAGTACAGATACGTAACTTTTTCCCTTCGCTTTTACCACGTCCCCACTCACGTGACGAGTTACCATAATAAACACATAGCACAGAATACAATGCAGACGGAAAACAGATGTGTTGCTCCTACACACAGCATTTACAAATGGCAGTAAACTGTTTCTCACCAGACAAATGATACATTTATTCAGGGTTGTTGTTGTCACATAATAATAAGATTATTAAGGGATTGGAAACGCTGGAGGCAGGAAGCATGTTCCCGCTGATGGGTGAGTCCACAACTAGAGGCCACAGTTTAAGAATAAGAGGTAGGCCATTTAGAACAGTGATACAGAAAAACTTTTTCACCCGGAGAGTGGTGGATATGTGGAAGGCTCTGCCCCAGAAGGCAGTGGAGGCCAAGTCTCTGGATGCTTTCAAGAGAGAGTTAGATAGAGCTCTTATAGATAGCGGGGTCAAGGGATATGGGGAGAGGGCAGGAACGGGGTGCTGATTGTGTATGATCAGCCATGATCACAGTGAATGGCGGTGTTGGCTAGAAGGGCCGAATGGCCTACACCTGCACCTATTGTCTATTGTCTATTGTCCCAAAATTGGACTTCCACAACTTCTGTACATCCCAGGACAGAATGCAATTTTCTCTGAAATTATTTACTCTGACCACAACACAGAGCTGCTGACTGTGTCCTTAATTCTACATTAAATATCCTCTAAAACTCTCATTAACTCCCATTTCCATTCACAGTCTGTGAATGTGTCTGGTGCGGTTGGTGTGAGGGTCTCTTTGTCAATCAGTGAGAACAAAGAATTTGACCCACACATCAGACTTATCTTCTGTATCTGGTTTCCATCAGATTAGGGAAACTATTATTGTCTCTTTACTTTTATAGATAACATTCAAATGAACGTTCAATCGTTCAAAACATAACCAGGCCATTCGGCCCATTTTCTCATCTCAATTTCCCTGCTTCACAATCCTCCTGCCACCCACTCACCTCAACCAGCAACAGTGCCCCGAAATCTCTGGTCCCTCACATGTTTATCCAGCCTCCCAATTACATTCAATCTCTGCCGTTCCATTTCAGCCACTCCTGTGGCACTGAGTTCCACATCCTCTTCACTAAATTTCTTGTGGAATTTGTTAAAATCCATCTGGAATGACATCTCCCCACAAGTCTCCCCATAAATAGAGGTACTTCCTCCACCCGCACACAATCACATACATCACTGATCTTAAATTCCTCCATCCTATCACACTGACGTCATATCCAGATGATAATGCACAGCCTGTCCTGTCTTCCCTGTAAGTTTCATCCTCTCAGTAATGGTCTGACATTCAGAAACTTTCCATGTCATTTACCCCGTGGTTCTGTATTGTCCGTGTGTGTGAGTGACTGTGGGAGTGGGAATTTTCAACACCTTGTAATGATTTGGATGTAATTCAGGATGTGGACAGAAAGTCCAAGTCTAATCGGATTTGTGTTTTATTTATTTCAGGAGGAAGCTCGTCGGAACAGAAGGTAGGACAGGCTCTTCACTGAATCCCTGAATGGATTTGTAAAATAGTTCAGAATAGCAATTTATAACCAGCAGTTTAATATTTACAGGATTAATGACGATGTCCAGGAACTGGCAGTGACAGATGAGACCCTACCGGTTGAAAAATTCGATCACCTCTATTTGTTGAAAACAGTGCTGAGAGAAACGCTTGATGCTATTAATCGAGGTAAAACTTACAAAGATTCATTTCTCCTTGTTTATGAAGCTCAATTCAGTTCCAATTTGAGGCAAAGATTGTCTGTAATACTGGGCTGAAGGGGAACTGAAGTTTATTTCACATCAACCCCACCGACTGGGAAGCATCACTGTCACATGGTCAGCTGGAGATGTCAGACCCCTGGACACACCAGCACAGGGTCACAATACAACCAATACACAGGACTGGCAGATGAACCACTGTGTTCCAATCCCAGGCAAATGCACTAACACACCAGGACATGAGTTAGGATCTACCAGAGGAACTGGGAATTAAATACTAACGTAAATATTATAAGGAATAAAAATGAGTATCAGTGTAGTGACAGGGATTGTCAGGAAAATACACAAGTCCTTCATGTGCCCTGTGAGTGCAGACTCTGACTGACACAGGTCTTCCCCCTTCCGGATCAGCATCTCTCACTGTTGTTAGAGGCAGAAGAGGGGAGTGTTCGTGATCAGGGACTGAATCGTCAGGGGAACAGACAGGAGAATCTCTTGATGTGAACGGGACACCCGAATGGTATGTTGCCTCCTGGGTGCCAGGGTCAGGGATGCCTCGAATCGTGTCCGCAGCATTTTAGAGAGGGTGGGAAAAGAGGCAGATATCTTGGTAAATTTGTGACAATGACATTGGAAGTAAAAGCAAAGAGGTCCTGAAAATAGAATTTGGAGAGCTTGGTCGAAAGTTCAGAAGCAGCACCTCCGGGATTGTAATTTCTGGATTGCTGCATGTGCCACGTGCTGGTGAGGGTAGAAACAGGATAATTTAACAGATAAACATGGCTGAGAAGATGGTGCTGGGGACAGGGTTTCAGGTTCTTGGATCATTGGGATTTGTTCTGGTGGAGGAATGACCTGCTCAAAAGGGATGGGTCGCACCTCGACCCAAGCGAGAACAATATTCTCACAGAGGTTTTATAGAGCTATTGGGGAGGGTCTGAACTAATTTGGAGGGGGGGGGTGGTGCTCGGGAACTGGAGTGAAGGGAGAGGACTGATGGTAAAATGCAAAGATAGCGTGCAGTCAGACTGTCAGATAGGGCGGACAGATGAGAGGACAAAATTGCAGCCAGCAGGGTGAGTATCAGTGCATTAGGGATGCAGAATTAAGAAGGGTAGCAGATACAGTACACAAAGTGTTATATCTCAATGCATGGAGTATGAGAAATAAGGTGGATGATCTTGTTGCACTATTACAGATTGTCAGGTATGATGTTGTGGTCATCACGGAAACATGGCTGAAGGATGGTTGTAGTTGGGAGCTGAATGTTCAAGATTACACAATGTATCGGAGGAAGGAAGGAAGGCTGATGGGGTGGTGTGGCTCTGCTGGTAAATCAGCAGCAAGATGTGACATAGGATTGAAGATGTTGAATCTTGTGGGTTGAGGTAAGGAACTGCAAAGGTAAAAATGACACTGACACCAGTCATATACAGGCCTCCCAACAGTCAGTGGGTTGGGGCCCACAGATTACAACTGGAAATAGAAAAGGCTGATGAAAAGGACAATGTTATGATAACTATGGGAGATTTCAACATGCAGGTCAATTGGGAAAATCAGGTTGGTAAAGGATCTCAAGAGAGTGAGTTTGTTGAATGCAATGTGGTGGCTTTCTAGAGCAGTTTGGCGTTGAGCCTACTCGGGGAACAGCTCTACTGGATTGGGTGTTATGTATTGAAGCAGAGGTGAGTAGTTAAAAGAAACCTTAGGAGGCAGTGCTCACAACATGACTGAGTTCAACTTGAAATTTGATAAGGAGACAGTAAAGTCTGACATTGTAGTATTTCAGAGGAGTAAAAGAAATTACAGTGGTCTGCGAGAGGAGTTGGCCAAAGCAAATTGGAAGGAGATGCTGGCAGCGATGAGAGCAGAGCAGAAATGGTGTCAGTTTCTGGGAAAATGAGAAAGGTGAAGGATAGATGTATTCCAAAAATAAATAAATACTCAAATGGTAAAATAGTAAAACCGTGGCTGACAAGGGAAGACAAGTTAATGAAAAGGCAAAAGAGAGGGGATACAACTAAACAAAAATTAGTAGGAAGACAGAGGATTGGGAAGCTTTTAAATATCTACAGAGAGGAACTAAAAGAATGATTGGGAGGGGAAAAATAAACAAGAAATTGATTTGAATTGAAATTACTTTATTACTTACATCCTTCATATACATGAGGATTCAAAATCTTTACGTTATGTCTCCATCTAAATGTGCAATGCGCAATTTATAGTAATTTCTGATGAATTTTCTGTATAACATGCTGGTCAATATAACATAGAAATACAGTTGTCTCAGCATGAGTTAAGCAGTCTGACGGCCTGGTTGAAGAAGCTGTCCCGGAGCCTGTTGCTCCTGGCTTTTATGCTGTGGTACCGTATCCCGGATGGTAGCAACTGGTACAGTTTGTGGTTGGGGTGACTCTGGTCTCCAATGATCCTTCAGGCTATTTTTACACACCTGTCTTTGTAAAACAAGTTAGCAAACAATATCAAATTGTTTTTCAAGTATTGTAAAAAAATAAAACAGAGGTGAGAGTGGATATAGGACCGCTAGAAAATGCGGCCGGATATATAATAACACAGGATAAAAAGATGGCAGATAAACCAAATATTTTGCACCAGTCTTCACCGTGGAAGACACTAGCACTGTGCCCGGTGTTGAAGAGTGTGAGGGAAGAGAAGTGAGTGCAGTTACTGTTACAAGGGAGAAGGTGCTCAAAAAGCTGAAAGACCTAAAGGTACATAAGTCACCCGGACCAGATGAACTGCACCCTAGTGTTCTGAAAGAGGTTGCAGTAGAAATTATGGAGGCATTTCAAATGATCTTTCAAAAATCACTGGACCCTGACATGGTGCCAGAGGACTGGAAAATGGCAAAGGTCACTTAGCTCTTTAAGTAAGGAGGAAGACAGCAGAAAGGAAATCATTGACCAGTTAGCCTCACCTCTGTGGTTGGGAAGAAATTGGAGTCAATTGTTAAGTATGAGGTTATGGAATACTTGGTGACACTGGACAAGATAGGACAAGTCAGCATGGCTTCGTTAAGGGAATATCCTGCCTGACAAACCTGTTGGGATTCTTTGAGGAGATTACAAGCAGGATCGATAAAGGGGATGCAGTGGATGTTGTATATTTGGAATCTCGGAAGGCCTTTGACAAGGTGCCACACATGAAGGTGGTAACCAGGTTAAGAGTCAAGGGTATTACAGAAAAGTTACAGGCATGGTTAGAACATTGGCTGATTGGTAGGAAACAGCGAATGAGAGTAAATGGATCCTTTTCTGGTTGGCTGCCACTGACTCGTGTTCCACAGGGGTCAGCGTTAGGACACCTTCATTTTATGCTGTATATCAAGATTTAGCTGATGGAACAGACCATAAGATATAGGAGCAGAAGTAGGCCATTCGGCCCATCGAGTCTACTCCACCATTCAGTCATGGGCAGACCCAATTCTTCCGGTCATCCCCACTCCCCTGCTTTCACCCTATACCCTTTGATGCCCTGGCTAATCAAGACCCTATCCTCTCTGACTTAAATATGACGGCCTTAACAGCCACTTGTGGCAACAAATTCCATAGATTTTCCACACACTGAATAAAGTAGTTTCTCCGCATCTCAGTTCTAAAAGGACGTCCTTCAATCATGAAGTCATACCCTCTTGTCCTAGAGTAGATGGCTTTGTTTCCAAGTTTGCATATGATAACGAAGATTCGTGGAGGGGCCGGTAGTGTTGAGGAAACAGTTAGGCTGGACAAGGACTTGGATGAGGACAATGGGAAAGAAAGTGGCAAATGATATACAATGTTGGAGAATGCACGGCCATGCACTGTGGTCGTAGAAATAATGTGCAGATTTTTTTTTTCAAATGGGGAGAAAACCCAAAAAGCTGAGTTGAAAATGGACTTAGTAGTCATTCTGCAGACACCCTAAAGGTTAACTTGCAGGTAGAGTCAGTGGTGAGGAAGGCAAATCCAATGTTAGCATTCAATTCAAGGGGTTTAGATAGCATTCAATTCAAGAGCAAGGATGTGATGCTGAGGCTTTATAAGGCACTGGTGAAGCCTCACCTTGAGTATTGTGAACAGTTTTGGGCTCCTCATCTAAGAAAAGATGTGCTGGCATTGCAGAAGGTTCATTTCATAAGGATGATACCGGGAATGAAAGGGTTATCATACAAGGAACGTTTGATAACTCTGTGTCTGTACTCGCTGGAATTTAGAAAGATGAGGGGGGATCTCATTGAAACCTTTCGAATTTTGAAAGGCCTAGACAGAGTAGATGTGGAAAGGATGTTTCCCATGGTGGTGGAGTCTAGGACAAGAGGGCACAGCCTCAAGATAGAGGGGGGTCTATTTAAAACAGATGCGAAGAAATTTGAGCCAGCGGCTGGTGAATTTGTGGAACTTGTTGTGTGTATTTAAGGCAGAGTTTGATAGATTCTAGATTGGACACAGCATCAAAGGTTACGGGGAGAAGGCCAGGGAATGCGGCTGAGGAAGGAAAAAAAGGATAAGCCATGATTGAATGGCAGAGCAGACTCGATAGGCAAATGGCCTAATTCTGCTCCTATGTCTTATGGTGATCAGACCACTACATCAAAGCATTGTGAGAATGAGCTCGGACACACCAACAAGCATTGACATGGGTCAAGATTTCATCTCGGGAGAAGCACACACAGCATAACCGGCCTGGCAAAGCTCACTCACACACATAAACAGGAAGGATTGGCAGATTGTAGTCAGGGCCTCAGCAAACTACACACCACATGGATATTTACCACATTCAACACACACACACACACACACACACACACACACACACACACACACACACACACACACACACACACACACACACACACACACACACACACACACACATACATACATACTATCAGAGTGCGACACACGTCCACTGAAATAGGCACAAATTTCTATTTAGGATTGAAATCTACAGTCCTTACCCAGTTTGTCTGTTCTGTGGCACTGAGCTGCCCTCTGACGTGCCGTCACATCAACACTTCACAGACAGACTCCGGGGTGAGATTCCTCAGGAGGATGATCTGGGAGGGTTTGATGGATGTTGAACTCACGGCCCACTTCATCAATCTGCAAGACTAAGATGTCTTCTTGAGCATGGACCATTTGTGTGTGTTTGCACCCCCCACCCCCATCCCTCTAACAATTTCCCATCCGTGTGCCTGCCCAAATTTATTTTAAAATCTTTTATTTTTACTTGTTTCTACAGCGTCTGGTGGTAAATTCCATTTACCAACCTCCCTCTCTATGAGAATGTTACCCGATAGACCACTCAGAAAAATTTCCCATCTCACTTTCAATCTGAGGCCTCTGGTTCTGTACTCCCATTTCTTGGAAAAAGAAACTTTATTTAAGCTCCATATGAATTATTTCCCTCGATAAGGGGTCATACCTGAACATCCTACACTACAGCTGAATAGCCCAAGCTTATCCACTCTCTGCTTTTAACCCAAGCCCCCAGTCCTGGTAACATCCTCCTGAAGCCTCCTGTCCAGTGTAATGACATCCTCCCCATACTCGGGAACTGCAAATGCAGACAATGCTCCAAGTGTGGTCTATCATCGACATCAAAGGCCTTGCTGAATTTCATGTGGACAGTGTGGAATAGGCTGATGAATACAGGACTGAAGGTGTTTTTTTTTAGATTGGGACAAGAAGGGCGGCGTGGGAGCTAAATTCTGAAGAAAGGCAGTTCTGTAAAAAACTTTGCGTACAAGAACGGCGAGACTGTGCAGGAGTGTGCGGAGAGTTTAAGAAGATGACCACCCTATACAGAGGGCAGCGGAGTGGGTGGCAGCAGAGTGTAGGGCTTTGGCTCAACGGGCTTAGGCGGTAACGGGAAGAGGCGAGAGCGAGGAACCGACTCTTTTTCTCCCCTTGGCAAAACGGCCTGGACGGACGGGGGAACAGCAGGGCACATTAGCTAACGGTTTAAAAAGTTCGTGTGTTTGGCGAAGTAAGTGGGTGAGTAGACCTATCTTTCTTTGTTTCATTCATGTATAATTTGGTAGCATGTCTGCAGGGTTAGTGCTTTGTTCAGGGTGTCAGATGTGGGAATCCTGGGAGACCTCCAGCCTCCCTGATAGCCACATCTGCACCAGGTGAACCGAGATTCAGCTCCTCGGAGACCGTGTTAGGGATCTGGAGCTGCAGCTTGATGACCTACTGCTTATTCGAGAAAATGAAGAGGTGATAGACAGGAGCTACAGGGAGGTAGTCATCCCTAGGCTACAGGGGTCAGAAAACTGGGTGACTGTCAGAAGTGGGAAGGGAAATGCCCGGATAGTGGAGAGCACCCCTGTGGCTGCCTCCCTCAGCAAAAAGTATATCGGTTCGGATGCCGTTGAGGGGGATGACCTGACAGGGGACGGCCACGGTGACCGGGTCTCTGGCACTGAGCCTGGTGCTTTTGTGTAGGAGGGAAGGAGGGAGAAGAGGAATGCGGTAGTCATAGGGGATTCCATAGTCAGGGGAACAGACAGGAGATTCTGTGAGCCTGGTAGAGATACCCGCATGGTGTGCTGCCTCCCAGGTGCCAGGGTACGGGATGTCTCGGATCGGGTCCAGAATATTCTGAAGGGAGAGGGCGAGTAGCCAGCTGTCTTGGTACATGTTGGTACCAATGACATAGAGAGGAAAAGGGAGGAGGTCCTGAAGAGAGATTTCTGGGAATTGGGAATGAAGCTGAGAAGCAGGACCTCCAGGGTAGTAATCTCAGGATTGCTACCTGTGCCCCGTGCTAGCGAGAGCAAGAATAGTAGGATCAGGCTGATGAATGTGTGGCTGAGAGACTGGTGCAGGGGCCAGGGCTTCAGATTCTTGGATCATTGGGATCTCTTCAGGGGGAAGTATTACCTGTTCAAAAAGGACGGGTTACACCTAAACCATAGCGGGAATGTTTAATAGAGCTGTTAGGGAGGGTTTAAACTAATTTGGCAGGGGGGATGGGAAACCGGAATGATAGAGTAGAGGAGCGGGAAAACAGAAATAAATCTAAGATAGTGAGCAGTGAAGATGTCAGGAAGGACAGGCAGGTGATGGGGCAAATTTGCAGCCACTGGGATGAGTTGCAGTGCAATCAAAACAAAAAGTATCAAATACTGGACTTAAGGTGTTATACTTAAATACACACAGCATAAGGAATAAGGTGGACGATCTTGTTGTACAGCTACAGATTGGCAGGTATAATTTTGTGGCCATCACTGAGACATGGGTAAAGGATGCATGTCTCTGAGAGCTGAATGTCCAAGGATACATGGTGTATCGGAAGGATAGGCAGGTAGGCAGAGGGGGTGGCGTGGCTTTATTGGTAAGAAATTATATTAAATCATTAGAAAGAGGTGACATAGGATCGGACGAATCTTTATGGGTTGAGCTAAGAAATCACAGGGGTAAAAGGACCCTGATGGCTTTTATCTACAGGCCTCCTAACAGCTGCAGTGAGGTGGACTACAAATTACAACAGGAAATAGAAAAGGTTTGCCAGAAGGGCAGTGTTATGATAATTTTGGGGGATTTTAACATGTGAGTGGATTGGGAAAATCAGGTCAACACTGGATCTCAAGACAGAGAATTTGTAGAATGTCTACGAGATGGCTTTTCAGAACAGCTTGTTGTTGAGCCCACTAGGGGATCAGAGGTACTGGATTGGATATTGTGTAATGACCCAGAGGTGATTAGAGAGATTGAGGTGAAGGAACCGTTAGGAGGCAGTGGCCGTAACATGATTGAGTTCACTGTGAAATTTGAGAAAGAGCAGCCGAAATCCGATGTGTCGGTATTTCAGTGGAGTAAAGGAAATTACAGTGGCATGAGAGAGGAACTGGCCAAATTTGACTGGAAAGGGACACTAGCGGGAGGACAGCAGAGCAGCAGTGGCTGGAGTTTATGCGTGATGTGAGGAATGTGCAAGACAGATATATTCCAAAAAATTAGAAATTTTCGAATGGAAAAAGGATGCAACCGCGGCTGACAAGAGTAGTCAAAGCCAAAGTAAAAGCGAGAGGGCATTTAAGGAAGCAAAAATTAGTGGGAAGACAGAGGATTGGGAAGTTTTTAAAAGGTTACAAAAGGAAACTAAGAAGGCCATTAAAAGGAAAAAAGATGAACTATAAACAGAAGCTAGCAAATAATATCAAAGAAGATACTAAAAGCTTTTTCAAGTAAAAAACGAATAAAAAACAGGTGAGAGTGGATACAGGACCGATAGAAAATGATGCTGGAGAAATTGTAATGGGAGATAAGGAGATGGCTGAGGAAATGAATCCTCACTGAGGAAGATATCAGCAGTACACCGGACACTCAAGGGTGTCAGGGAAGAGAAGTGTGCGCAGTCACAATTACGACAGAGAAAGTACTCAGGAAGCTGAATAGTCTAAGGGTAGATAAATCTCCAGGACCAGATGGAATGCACCCTTGTGTTTTGAAGGAAGTAGCTGTGGAGATCGCGGAGGCATTAGCAATGATCTTTCAAAAGTCAATAGATTCTGGCATTGTTCCGGAGGAGTGGAAGATTGCAAATGCCACTCTGGTATTTAAGAAAGGGGCAAGGAAGCAAAAAGTGAATTATAGACCTGTTAGCTTGAGAAATGGTTGGGAAGTTTCTGGAGTCAATTGTCAAGGATGAGGTTACGGAGTACCTGGAGGCATATGACAAGATAAGCCAAACTCGGCATTGTTTCCTTAAAGGAAAATCCTGCCTGACAAACCCATTGAAATTTTTTGAGGAGATTACAAGTAGGCTAGACAAGGGAGATGCAATGGATGTTGTGTATTTGGATTTTCAGAAGGCCTTTGACAAGGTGCCGCACATGAGGCTGCTGAACGAGATAAGAGCCCATGGAATTACGGGAAAAATACGTACGTCGATAGAGCGTTGGCTGATTGGCAGGAAACAGAGAGTGGGAATAAAGGAATCCCATTCTGGTTGTCTGCCAGTTACCCGTGGTGTTCCACAGTGGTCCGTGTTGGGGCCGCTTCTTTTTACGTTGTATATCAACGATTTGGATTATGGAATAGATAGCTTTATGGCTAAGTTTGCTGATGATACAAAGATAGGCGGAGGGGACGGTAGTGCTGAGGAAACTGAGAGTCTGCAGAGAGACTTGGATAGATTGGGAGAATGGTCAAAGAAGTGGCAAATGAAATAAAATGTTGAAAAGTGTATGGTCATGCACGTTGTTAGAAGAAATAAATGGGCAGACTATTATTTAAATGGAGAGTGAATTCAAAGTTCTGAAATGCAACGGGACTTGGGAGTGCTCGTGCAGGATACCCTTAAGATTAACCTCCAGGTTGAGTCGGTTGTGAAGAAGGCGAATGCAATGTTGGCATTCATTTCCAGAGGAATAGAGTATAGGAGCAGGGATGTGATGTTGAGACACTGGTAAGACCTCACTTGGAATACTGTGTACAGTTTTGGGCTCCTTATTTAAGAAAGGATGTTTTGACATTGGAGAGGGTTCAGAGAAGATTCACTAGAATGATTCCGGGAATGAGAGGGTTAACATATGTGGAAAATTTGACCGCTCTTGGACTGTACTCCGTGGAGTTTAGAAGAATGAGGGGGAACCTCACAGAAACATGTCGAATGTTAAAAGGCATGGACAGAGTGGATGTGGCAAAGTTGTTTCCCATGGTGCGGGAGTCTAGTACGAGAGAGCATGACTTAAGCATTGAAGGGCGACCATTCAGAACGGAGATGTGAAGAAATTTTTTTAGCCAGAGGGTGGTGAATCTGTGAATTTCTTGCGGCAGAGGAAGCCAAGTCATTGGGTGTATTTAAGACAGGGATTGATAGGTATGTGAGTAGCCAGGGCATCATAGGACATGGTGAGACGGTGGGAGAGTGGCACAAAATGGGAGAATGGATCAGGTCATGATAAATTGGCGGAGCAGATTCGAAGGGCCGAATGGCCGGCTTCTGCTGCTTTGTCTTTTGGTCTTATTTGAATCCACCAGTATACGTAATAAGGATCTTGTAGCACAGGTAGAGTTTGACAGGTAGAAACTTAGGCAGATATGATTTTGGTCGAAGGAATAAAGACATAGACAATTCTGTAAACAGGGCTAAAATTCAATAATCAGAGGTGCAAAGGGACACGGGTGTCCTTGTGCAGGATTCCCTGGAGGTTAACTTGCAGTTTGTGTCAGTGGTAAGATTGGCAAACTCAATGTTTGCTTTCATTTCGAGAGGATTAGAATACAAGAGCAAGGATGTAATGCTGAGGTTTTATAAGGCATTGATCAGACCACACTTGGAGTATTGTGAGCAGTTTTGGGTCCCTTCTATCGGAAAACATGTACTGGCATTGGAGGGGGTCCAGAAGATTCACAAGAATAATTCCAGTCATGAAAGAGTTAACATATGAGGAGTGTTTGATGGTTCTGGGCCTGTACTCATGGGAGTTTAGAAGAATGGCTGATTTATTATCCCTCTCAACCCTATTCTCACGCCTCCTCCCCATAACTTTTGAGATTCCGACTGATCAAGAAGTTTACTTATCAACATCCGCTTTAAAAATCAAACAGGAGAAAATCTGCAGATGCTGGTAATCCAAGCTACACAGGTCCTGATGAAGGGTCTCGCCAGATCTCTCTGACACCTGTCTGGAGAGAGTTGATGTTGGGAGGATGTGGGTGGGTCGAGAACGGTAAGCACAGCCTCCGACTACAGGGATGTCCATTTCGGACAGAGATGAGGAGGAATTCCTTTATCCACAGGATAGTGAATCTGCCACAGGCAGCTGTGGAGGCCAAATAATTGAATATATTTAAAGCAGAGTAACACACACAAATTGTTGGAACAGCAGGCCGGGAAGTTTCTGTGGGAAAGACTAAACAGTTGACGTTTCAGACTGAAACACTTCATCAGGACCTGTGTTGCTTAAGGGTTCCTGCAAATTCATCCCCTGTCCTAATGAGGGGCTGCGAGGGATGGGGTTGTGGGAAAGGGGACAAAGGGATCCACATCTCCCATCTTTGCCCCCTCCACCTTCTCATTACGTCTACACACACAGTTCACCCACAGGCTTTGCACCCCTCCCCCTCCCGGTTCAATCTGCCATTCATCTCTCCCCTGCTGGTTCCCATTATCACCTCCTTTACTGTCTCAAACCATCACACTGCCCCACTTCACACTCACAAATGAATGTGAACAATGAATGAAGGGCCTGTTCCTGTGCTGTACTGTTCTATGTTCTCTGTTCCCAGTTTCGAAGAATGAGAGGAGATCTCATGGAAACACAAAATTCTTTCAGGGGTCAACAGGCAGGAGTGAGGGAGGATGTTTCCCCTATCTGAGGAGTCAAGGGTCAGGGGTCCCTCTGCTCTCCGTCCAGCGGAAAACCCGCCGATCCCCGGGGCCGCGCTGCCCGACTCTCCCCCCGATCCCCGGGGCCGCGCTCCCCGACTCTCCCGCCGATCCCCGGGGCCGCGCTCCCCGACTCTCCCCCCGACCCCCGGGGACTCTCTAATTCTCTGCTTCTCCCCCCGATCCCCGGGGCCGCGCAGCCCGAGTCTCCCCCCGACCCCCGGGGCCGCGCTGCCCGAGTCTCCCCCCCGATCCCCGGGGCCGCGCCGTCCGAGTCTCCCCCCGATCCCCGGGGCCGCGCCGTCCGAGTCTCCTCCCGATCCCCGGGGCCGCGCTGCCCGAGTCTCCCCCCGATCCCCGGGGCCGCGCTGCCCGAATCTCCCCCCGATCCCCGGGGCCGCGCTGCCCGAGTCTCCCCCGATCCCCGGGTCCCCGCTGCCCGAGTCTCCCCCCGATCCCCGGGGCCGCGCTGCCCGGGTCTCCCCCCAATCCCCGGGGCCGCGCTGTCCGAGTCTCCCCCGATCCCCGGGGCCGCGCTGCCCGAGTCTCCCCCCCGATCCCCGGGGCCGCGCCGTCCGAGTCTCCTCCCGATCCCCGGGGCCGCGCCGCCCGAGTCTCCCCCGATCCCCGGGGCCGCGCTGCCCGAGTCTCCCCCCCGATCCCCGGGGCCGCGCCGTCCGAGTCTCCTCCCGATCCCCGGGGCCGCGCCGCCCGAGTCTCCCCCGATCCCCGGGGCCGCGCTGCCCGAGTCTCCTCCCCCGATCCCCGGGGCCGCGCTGCCCGAGTCTCCCCCCCCCCCCCCCCCCGATCCCCGGGGCCGCGCTGCCCGAGTCTCTCCCCCCCCCCCCCGATCCCCGGGGCCGCGCTGCCCGAGTCTCCCACCCCCGATCCCCGGGGCCGCGCTGCCCGAGTCTCCCCCGTTCCCCGGGGCCGCGCTGCCCGAGTCTCCCCCCACCCCCCGATCCCCGGGGCCGCGCTGCCCGAGTCTCCCCCCGATCCCCGGGGCCGCGCCGCCCGAGTCTCCCCAAGGTCCCCGGGGCCGCCGTGCCCGAGTCTCCCCCCGATCCCCGGGGTCGCGCTTCCCGAGTCTCCCCCCGATCCCCGGGGCCGCGCCGCCCGAGTCTCCCCCCGATCCCCGGGGCCGCGCTGCCCGAGTATCCCCCCGATCCCCGGGGACTCTCTAATTCTCTGCTTCTCCCCCCAGTCTCTGTCATCCTGGATGTGGAAACGGCGCATCCGCGGCTCGAGGTGTCTGAGGATCGGAAGAGTGTGAGATGGACCGAGACCTGGAGGAATCTCCCTGACACCAGGAAGAGATTCACAGACTGGGATTGTGTGCTGGGATCGGAGGGATTCACATCGGGGAGACATTACTGGGAGGTGGAGGTGACGGGGAATCGGGACTGGTGGCTGGGAGTCGCCGCAGAGTCTGTGAAGGGGAATGGATTGTTCAGACTGAGTCCGAAGACCGGATTCTGGGTCATCAGGCGGGATGGTGACGTGTTACATCGGGATTGTGACGTGTTCGGTGATCTCCTCTCCCCCGAGTCCCGTCTCGCTGCCGATCCCATCCCCGGGAGGGTGGGAGTTTATCTCAGTCACGAGTCCGGGACAGTTTCATTTTACAACGCGGAGACCAAGTCCCATCTCCACACCTTCACTGGGAATAAATTCACGGGGAAACTTTATCCTTTCTTCCAGACTGGGGATGAAAACCAGTGGCTGAGAATCTGCTCCGGTTCCGCTCCGGGTCTGTAAACGGGTCGGGTCCCGGGACCGGCGTCAGGAGTAAAGTCGCTGTAAATATAAATGTGCGGAGAGTGCAGCTAAATACGTGGCTAAGGAGATGGTGCAGGAGGGAGGGCTTCATGTTTCTGGACAATTGGGCTTTGTTCCCGGGAAGGTGGGGCCTGTTCCGACGGGACGGTTTGCCCCTGAACTGGAGGGGGACTAACATTCTTGCGGGTAGATTTGCCAGTGCTGCTCGGGGGTGGGTGGGTGGGGGGGGGGGGTTAAACTACATTTTCAGAGGGAGGGGAACCAGAGTGTTAGAGCAGATAGTGAGGTGGAGGAGGATAAAGGTCATACGAGGACTGCATGTATAGACAGAAATAAATGGTTTGCACATTAGGTTGTAAATTAATTTTCAGAGCTTTAGAAATTGTAGAAAATAAAGATTTCCAAAAAGATTTTGATGAAGAACATGACCAGAACATATGTGAAAAAGTGGCTACTTCAGTTTTACACCTATCGCAATAATTGTCTATGTTAGGAAATATTTTGGATAGTCTCTCCTTTGTTAAACAGTAACAGTGAACAATTTTAAATTGAATTAAACACTGATTGGCACATATTAAAGAAGAATTGACCATCTTCATTAACATAGGTCATATTAAGTTCTCTCTCCCAAACTTGTTTAATCTTTAGTGATTAAGGGGATCTATATTTTTTTGCAGATTTATTTATTTTTATTATCATTTATTTTGTGATGGTCGATTGATGACTTTTGAAGAGTTAATTAGCAAATATTCTCTCTCTCATACACACTTACTGCAATATCATCAGGTTAGACATTTTTTACAAAAGTAATTATCTAACTTTCCATATATGCAAGAACCTGATTTGTTGGATACTATTTTGAATATGAATCCTTTAGTAAGAGGTTCCATTGGTAGAATTTATCATTTATTTTTAATACATTAATACAAAAAGATAACCTCCCACCTGCGGTTTATACATGATAGAAATATTCCTTGTTTCAGACGTGATAGACGGGGAGGGATTAAAGGGGGAGGAGTGGCATTACTAGTCAGGGAAAATATCACAGCTGTGCGTAGACAGGACAGCCCGGAGGGCTTGTCTACAGAGGTCATATGCGTGGAGCTGAGGAACAGGAAAGGTGTGACCACACTAATAGGGGTGTATTATAGACCGCCCAATAGTCAGAGAGAATTGGAGGAGCAAACCTGTATAAAGATAGAAGACCGATGTAAGAAACAGGAAGTTGTAATAGTAGGGGATTTTAACTTTCCACATATTGACTGGGACTCCCAAACTGTAATAGGGCTAGATGGCTTGGAGTTTGTGAAATGTTTTCAGGAAAGTTTTCTAAATCAATATATAGAGGTACCTACGAGAGAGGATGCAATACTTGATCTCCTATTAGGAAACCAGACAAGTCAGGTGACAGAAGTATGTGTAGGCGGACATTTTGGGTCCAGTGACCTTGAGTTGAGGTTCTAACTTGGCGAAGGGCCAATTTTGTGGAAATGAAAATGGATCTAGGAAGAGTGGATTAGGATAATTTCTTTCTGGCAAGGATGTGTTCAGTAAGTGGACGGCCTTCAAAGGTGAAATTTTGAGAGTGCAGAGTTTGCATGTTCATACCAGGATTAAAGGCAAAGTTAACAGGCACAGGGAACCTTGGTTTTCAAGGGATATTGGCGATCTGGTTAAGAAAAAGAGAGAGGTGTATAGCAGGTAGTGGCAACAAAGTGCAAATGAGTTACTTAAAGAGTATAGAAAACGTAAGAAAATACTAAAGAAGGAAATCAGGAAGGAAAAAAAAGAAGACATGAGGTGGCTTTGGCAGATAATGTGAAGGAAAACCTGAAGGGTTTCTACAAGTATATTAAGAGTAAAAGGATAGTAAGGGACAGAATTGGTCCCCTGGAAGATCAGAGTGGTCGTCTATGTCTGGAATCTCACGAGATGGGAGAGATCTTAAACAGATTTTGCATCAGTATTTACTCAGGAAACTGGCATAGTGTATATAGAAGGAAGGGAAACAAGCAGTAGTGTCATGGAACATTTGTAGATTAAAGAGGAGGAGGTGCTTGCTGCCTTAAAGCGCATAAAGATAGATAAATCCCCCTGGCCTGACTTGATATTTCCTCGGACCTTGAGAGAGACTAGAGTAGAAATTGGAGGGGCCCTGACAGAAATATTTAAAATGTCCTCAGCCACGGGTGCAGTGCCTGAGGATTGGAGGGTAGCTCATGTTATTCCGTTGTTTAAAAAAGGCTCCAATAGTTAACCAGGTAATTACAGGCCAGTGAGCCTGACATCAGTAGTATTTAAATTATTGGAAGATATTCTGAGAGATCGGATTTACAAGTATTTGGACAGCTAAGGGCTGATTAAGGATAGTCAGTATGGCTTTGTGCATGGTAGATCGTGTTTAATGAATCTCAAAGAGTTTTTCGAGGAGGTTACCAACTAAGTAGGTGAAGGAAAGGCTGTGGATGTTGTCTACATGAACTGTAGTAAGGCCTTTGACAAGGTCCCACATGGGAGGTTAGTTCAGAAAGTTCAGCCATGAGGTATCCATGGAGAGGTTGGAGAGATTGAAAGAGTGCAGAGATTTACTAGGATGTTGCCAGGTCTTCAGGAGCTGAGTTACAGGGAAAGATTGAACAGGTTAGGACTTTAATCCTTGAAGCGTAGAAGAATGAGGGGAGATTTGATAGAGGTTTACAAAATTATGTGGGGTATAGATAGTAAATGCGAGTAAGTTCTTTCCATTTAGATTAGGAAAGATAAATATGAGAGGACATGGTTTTAGGGTGAAAGGGGAAAGGTTTAGGGGGAACATTAGGAGGATCTTCACTCAGAGAGTGGTGGGAGTGTGGAACGAGCTGCCATCTGACATGGTAAATGCAGTCTCACTCTTAAGTTTTAAGAATAAATTGGATAGATACCTGGATGGGAGAGGTCTGCAGGGTTATGGACTGGGTGCAGGCCAATGGGACGAGCGGAATAAAGTTTCCGCACAGACTAGAAGCACCAAATGGCCTGTTTTCTGTGCTGTAGTGTTCTATGGTTCTATGGAGTGAAATAAACACGACATAAGAATTGTCGATTGATTAATTTTAACTCGTTCACCGCATCCGTCAACCGAACAGAAACACGGGGGATTCAGCAGCAGTTGCGGGCGGCGGGTCCTGAGCTCCCCCGGGTCCTAAAATCCACTCGTAATGAGACAGGTTAAATGGGACAAGTGGGGGCGGTGCTGACCAGAAAAGACAGTGAAGATTGTTCATTAAGTTCATCTGCCATTTCTTTGTCCCCCATTACTACTTCACCAGCATCATTTTCCAGTGGTCCAGTATCAACTCTCATCTCCCTTTCACTCTTCATGTAACTGAAAACTAAACTTTTAGTATCCTGATTTATATTACTGGCCAGTTTGCCCTCATATTTCGTCTTGACCATTCTTATGGCTTTTTTCGTTGCCTTTTGTTGGATTTTAAGAGCATCCCAATAATCCATCATCCCACTCACCTTTGCTACCCTATATGTCATTTCCTTCGGTTTAACACAATTATTACATGCCTTTTCCAGCTCAAACTATGAATTGATTTAAAGTCAGTCCCATAATTTAATAGTTTTTATTTGAAAACTATCTACCCTCGCAAAGATTGTACTGAAGACTGCATTTGATTTTTCTTCAGCCTTATACGTTTCACATTGAAATAGTATGTGTTTCGACAGTTTCATAATGACAAACTGTACACGACACAGAATGAAGTTTTCCAATTAGTTACAAGGCATAATTAAGCATAGTGTGGGCATTTCTAAATCGAGTCAATATCATTCCTTCCCTTGTTTTAAGCCCTTCTTCTATAAACCCAACAGGTTTATGTATTCTGTAAAGGTGTCTGTCCTTATGTCCATTATCCTACGTCTTGTCATAAGCCCCCAATTCTTAACACTACCAGCCCTTTAGCTTCTAATTTGCTAAGTGGAAGGTCTATATCCACAGCTTAACATTTAACAGCTTTTGGTGCTAAACAGTCAATATCATCATTTCCCTCAACAGTGTGATGTTCAGGGCCCATAATGTGCAGACATATAAATCAAACTTTATATATGAAATACCGTTTGACAAGTTTCCGACAGTCAATCTGACCTACTGCCAGAATGACCTGTTTAAGACTTATCAAAACTGAAATGTATTCTGAGCAAATTATAAGGACCAATTTCCTCCACCCACTGTAAGCCTAAACTGTTGGCAAAGAATTCTGCTTCCTATGCTGATAAATGGCTATAAGTCATTTCTTTATCATTACCTGCAATTCAGGCACACAAAAACAGCCACACCAACATCCCCAGTTAACTTATCTTTGGATTCATCTGTAAAAATGGTTACTGTATGATAATAACTTTCATTAATATACTGATGAACCAACAGACTCTCAGGCAGAACCGAAACCGATCGTGTAACCTAAAATCAACTGAAGTCATTGGAGAAAACAAGGTGGGGTTACGGAGAAAGCTACAGTGGGACTTATTGTATCATCAAATGCACCCATATTCCCAGCGTGGTAAGAACCTAGCCACCCAAAACAAAAAACACTCTTCTTGTGATGTCCCCAACCGTCCTCCAGCACACCTTTAACAGGATGATCATTTCCTTGCCCCCGCAAATTAATCCAGTATGTTGACATCAACTTGAACCTCTGTTACTTTGAGGGCAATGGTCCCATTGCAATCAGTAAAGCCAAAACAGGAGACGACATTACTGCACCAGAACACAATTTTAAAGTCTGTAATTGTATCACATACAAACATTTTTAATTTGAAGATGAAGGTGATCCATAAGCCACACAGACATAATCAAGAACAGATCAAATTAAACAAATATAATTGGTCAACAAAGATTTTCATGTTGCACCCAAGAATACCCACATAGATGTCTGAGGAGATTTAAAGCTCCTTTACATTCATCAATTATTTTACTGATAGGTGCTTCCACGTCAGCTTATTATCCATCCACATACTGAGACATCTTACCACTGACACTTCCACAAGATATTAATGACATAATTTAAAATCAAGTGCAAGTCTATTAATGCTGTTTGTAAACCACATAATGTGTTTTAACGACTAAAAGCTTAAGATCCTCATCAATCTGCCCACTGTTTGACCTATTAATTGTAAATTGCAATTAATACCTCTAATCCATAAAGCGACGTCATCTGTATATTGTGATTTACCCAGGGTATCCCATTTTCCCATCTCAGAGAAAATATCATTAATCATAATATTAAATAATGAACGGCTACAAATACTGCCTTATGGGATACCATTCTCCATCTCATAGAAACACCAACATAACATGCAGACCGGTACATGCACAGTCTGTCGAAATAAAAAACTCATAAAAATTATACAATGTCCCCCTCACTCCTAATTTAATCAAAAGTCCTTTCTTCCATATCATTTCCCTTTTCAGTATCAAGAAATACTGATATTAAAACATCTTTATTTAATTGTGTTTTCCGAATATCATCTTCCAAATCTAAAACTGAATCTAATGTCATTTCACCCTTCCAAAATCCACTCTAATAAAACACTTTATCATCACTCTTTCCAAAATATAACTCAAGCGCTTGATTACCATACATTCCATAAGTTTACATACATGAGACATTCACGATATAGGCCCTTAACTAGAAGGATCAGATGGGGATCTGCCAGGTTTTAGAATTGGCACTACTATTTCCATTTTCCATGAGGAAAGTAGATGCACAATTCAAACATTTAATATTTTCACAAAAGCGAATTAGAAACAATTACAATTTCAAATATCACTCTTTCCTGGGAGCACCTGACCTGCATTATTAATAGACGTCTTAAATTCATACAAATAAATCTCTCCATCAGTGATACTATCATTACTACAGCTGACTTCCAGCACATCATTCCAGCACTGAAAAACATATCCCTACATTGTTTAACTTCTTCACTTAAATTATCCTGATTATGAATCTCAACAAATGACCCAGCCAGTAACACAACCTTCCCTGTTTCAGTAACAATCATTTTGCCCTCATTAATCAACACTGGAATATTATGATCCCCACAAATCCCCCCATTTTCTAAATAGTATCCCAAACAATTCCAAGTTTGATATCCCTTCCAATATTATCTCCATATAAACTCCAGTAAATCACCTACTTCCTCACAACGGCCTTTGCCCTTTTATTGTTAATAATGTAACTCGGAGACTGATGCACCATCACATAAAAACTCACATTTCTCCCAATTTGCTTCCTGTCCCGTTATAAATCCAAATCCAAACTCATAAAGACAGGAAGGCTGACTGACGTTCACATAAACTAATCACCCTCCGAGTTCCCATTTGAGCGACATGCACCACAGCCAATGACAGCAGGGGTCTGTGTTAAGTCTGAGCTACGATAGGCTGGTGGAAATCGGCCCATGATCAGCCCCTCCTCTTCCGCTCCATCGCCATGGTGGAGATCAGCGATTCGCTTCTGTCGGTGACGCCAGCCTCGGCGCCTACAAGGACGGGTGTGATTCCCCTTCGCGCCTCGGTGGGTCTGTTTCGGTGACGTCTGTGGTGGCTGACGAAACATGCTTTGACAGGGAGCGAGCGAGGACAATGGCTACAACTCCCAGAAGGCCCCACTGATGACGTTGTGGTGTTGTTTAGGGGTAAGGTATAAAAACAAAATGGAGGAAAATGTAATGCATTATGTTTTCTGTACTGTGTCGTGCCTTCAATAAAAAATTAAATTAAAAGAGAGATTCCAGCGAGAAATAGATAGAACATAGAACCATACAGCACGCTACAGGCCCTTCGGCCCACAATGTTGTGCCGACCCTTAAACTCTGCCTCCCTAAGGTTAAATTCCTCCATATACCTGTCTAACAGTCTCTTAAACTTCACTAGTGTATCTGCCTCCACCACTGACTCGGGCAGTGCATTCCAGGCACCAACCACTCTCTGAGTATAAAATCTTCCTCAAATATCCCCCTTGAACTTCCCTCCCCTTACCTTAAAGCCATGTCCTCTGGTATTGAGCAGTGGTGCCCTGGGGAAGAGGCGCTGGCTGTCCACTCTATCTGTTCCCCTTAATATCAACTATACCTCTATCATTTCTCCACTCATCATCCTCCTCTCCAGAGAGTAAAGCCCTAGCTCCCTTAATCTCTGATCATAATCCACACACTCTAAACCAGGCAGCATTCTGGTGAATCTACTCTGTACCCTTTCCAATGCTTCCACATCCTTCTTATAGTGAGGTGACCAGAACTGGACAGTACTCCCAAGTGTGGTCCAACAAGAGTTTCATAGAGCTGCATCATTACATCGCGACTCTTAAACTCCGTCCCTCGACTTATGAAAGATAACACCCCATAAGCTTTCTTAACTACTCTGTCTACCTGTGAGGCAACTTTCAGGGATCTGTGGACATGAGCCAAAGTGGACATGAGCCAGTTTGTCCTTCCAAAGTGTACCACCTGACCCTTCTCCAGGTTGAACTCTATCTGCCACTTTTCAGCCCACTCCTGCATCCTATCAATGTCTCTCTGCAATCTTTGATAATCCTCTGCAATATCCACAACACCACCAACCTTTGTGTCTTCTGCAAACTTGCCAACCCATCCTTCTACCCCCACATCCAGGTTGTTAATAAAAATCACGAAAAGTAGGTGTCCCAGAACTGATCCTCGTGGGACACCACTAGTCACAACCCTCCAATCTGAATGTACTCCCTCCAGCACAACTCTCTGCTTTCTGCAGGCAAGCCAATTCTGAATCCACCTGGTCAAACATCCCTGGATCCCATGCCTTCTGTCTTTCTGAATAAGCCTACTGTGTGTAACCTTATCAAATGCATTACTAAAATCCATGTAGATTACATCCACTGTACAACCCTCATCTATCTGCCTGGTCACCTGCGAAAAGATCAGGCTTGTTAGACACGATCTGCCCTTCAGAAAGCCATGCTGACTGTCACTGATTAGACCATGATTCTCTAAATGCCAATAGATCCTATCTTTGTGAATCTTTTCCAACAGCTTTCCCACCACAGATGTAAGGCTCAATGGTCTATAATTATCCAGACTATCCCTACTACCCTTTTTGAACAAGTTGACAACATTCGCCTCCCTCCAATCCTCCGGTACCATTTTCCTGGACAATGAGGACATAATGATCCTAGCCAGAGGCTCAGCAATCTATTTCCTCGCCTCGGATGCAGAACTGGGAAGTGGCAGAGGGAGTTCAACACAGATGATGAGGTTCATTTCTGCAGGTCAAATCTGAACACAGAATATCATATTAATGGTGAGACTCTTGGCAGTGTGGAGGGTCAGAGAGATCTTGGTGTCTGTGTCCATACGACATTCAAAGCTGCTGCGAAGGTTGGCAGTGTTGTTAGGAAGGCGTCTGGTGTGATGGCCTTCATCAACCATGGGATTGAGTTCAAGAGCTATGAGGTGATGTTGAAGCTATATTTCTCCTAATCTGTACATAAGTAATTGTAATAAGATGATGAGAGGCTTTGACCATGTGGATAACCAGAGGCATTTTCCCAGGCTTGAAGTGACTAACACGAGGGGACGTAGTTTTAAGCTGCTTGGAAGTCGGTACTGAGGGAATGTCAGGGTAAGTTTCTTACACAGAGAGTCGTGGGTGCATGGAATGCACTGCCTGCAGCGATGGTGGAGGTGGATACAATAGGATATTTTAAGAGACTCTTAGATAGGTACATGGAGCTTAGAAACATAGAGGGATATACGGTCAGGAAATCCTAGCCAGTCTCTAGAGTAGGTTACATGGTCGGTACAACATTGTGGGCTGAAGAGCCTGTAATGTGCTGTAGATTTCTGTGTTCTGTGTCAAAGACAGGCAGAGAGATTAGTTTAAATGGACAGGAGGACAGCATGGAAAGGTTGGGCCGAAAGGCCTGCGTTAGTGCCGTAAGGGAGGGGTTCTGTCCCAACCATCGACTCTATTCCCCTCAACAGATGCTGCCTGTCTTGACAACGTTCTTGAAAAGTTGCATTCGGTTCCGCTTAGCATTCTGTACAAAGGATGTTTTGTGCTGGAAGAGTGCAGAGGAGATTCATCATGATTGAGGGGGCTTGTGTTCATAAGTCCATAAGACATAGGAACATAATTAGGCCATTCAGCCCATTGAGTCAGCCACCTTTCCATCATGGCTGATCCCAGATCTCATTCAATTCCAGATATCTGACCTCCTGTCATATCCTTTGATGCCCTGACTGATCAGGAAACAATCAACTTCCACCTTGAATATACCCACACACTCGGCCTCCACCGCGGTCTGTGGCAGCGCATTCCACAGATCCAATACTCTCTGGCTAATAAAAAAAAAATAAGCTGCTTAACTCTGTTTGAAAAGGTGGCCCCTCGACTTTGTGGCTGTGCCCCACCACAGGAAATACCTTCTCCACATCCACCTTATCCAGTCCTTTCAACATTCGGTAGGTTTCAATGAGATGCCCCCGCATTTTTCTGAGTTCCAGTGAGCACAGGGTCAAAGCTGCCAAGTGTTGCTCATATTTTAACCCCTTCATTCCCAAAATCATCTTTCTGAACCTCCTCTGGACTCTTTCCAATGACAACACATCCTGTCTGAGATGTGGGGCCCAGCATTGTTGACAATACTCCAAGTGTAGCCTGTCTCGTGTCTTATAAAGCCTCAGCATTATCTCTTTGCTGTTATATTCATGGGGCGAGATTGGACTGTGTTGATCTACAGGGGGATCTTGGAATCCAAGTTCATAACTCCCAGATAGTGGTTCCATTGTCAGGCAGTTATGCTGCAGTTGTATAAATCTCTAGTTTAACCACATCTGGAGAATTGCATTCGAATACAGGAATAATGTGGAGGTTTTGGATGGTGAGTGGAAGAGGCTTAACAGGATGCTGCCTGGATAAAGTGAGACCGGACAATCTCGGGTAATTTTCTCCGGAGTGGCAGAGGCTGAGGGAGGTCTGACAGACGTTTACAGGAATGTGAGAGTCACAGACAGAGTGGACAGCCAGGATTTTTTCTCTGAGGAGGAAATGTCCAATGCCAGAGGGCATGAACTTCAGGAGAAAGGGGGAACACATCCTCATTGGTCCTTTTTGCACTATTGAAGTATTTTGTAATTTAGTGTAATTTTGTATCTTTTCTCTGCATAGCTGCTGTTAAACAAAAACAATTAGAAAACACAATGATGTTAAAAACCTGACTCAGAATGTTTAAAGGAGATTTGCGTTTCAAGTTTTGTTTTTCATTCCAATAGTGATGGGTGTCTGGAGTGAATGTCAGGGGTGGTGGTGGAGGCAGATGTGATAGAGGCTATTAGATCCCACGTGGATGTGAGGAGAATGGATGGATCTGTTCCTTGTGTAGGCGGAAGGGATTGGTTTAGTAAGGCATGAAGTGACCAGTTCAATTGGTTCAGAACAACACAGTGAGCAGAAGGGCCTGTTCAAGGACAAGTACAGCAAGCAGAGCAGGTAAACTGGATAAAGTGATCCCACTCAGAGAACAGACTGTGACGTCAGTGGATATATGCCGGTATCACAGTTCTCTCACCAAAGATACTTCACTGCTGGATAAAATGAAGTTTGTGATGTTTATAACCAATGTGGTGAATTGTACTGATCAGGCATCTCATCCTACCGAGTTAATTAAAATTATTGTGAAAGCTGCAGAAAGGTATCTTGGTGTAACTGGTGTTTTGTGGGAAGCTTTAAATGAAGATTTGTTGGGTGGGTATCTGTATCCCAGTCTACTTGTCAACATACATAATAGGATTAAAATATTGCAATGAAATGCGAGTACACTGATTTATAAAGGACAAGACTTTAAGAAGTTCATTTCTGATTTTCCATTTCTTCGGATGTTATATCTGTTCAGGAAACCAGCACATTTTAGGTTTTTTTTCCTGTGCAGGATTATATTGTCGTTAGGCTTGACCGGTTAGTTGGTAGAGGGGTGGTGTTGTCAGTTTTATAAGGAAAGGGGCAGAGTATAGAGTTGTGAATGGGAATAAAATGTACGACAAACTTGCAGTAGAAATTCTTGATTCCACAGGTATGTATGTAATTTTCTTTTGTGAAAATATTAACTTTTTGAATTGTATTTGGAGCTTTAGCCATCCACTTTTCTCCTGGAAAATGGTTGTAGTAGTGCCCATTCTAAAACCTGGAGCTCCCCGTCTGATGCTCCTTGTTATACGCCAATACCATTAACGTCTCATTTATGTAAACTTGTGGAATGTATGGTAATCGAGCGTTTGAATTACATTTTTGATAAAAGAGCTGATTTCATGTTTTATCAGAGGGTTGTTCAGAAGGGTAGAAAACATTCGAATCAGTTTTGGGTTTGAAAGATCATATTAAGAAAGCACAGTTAAATAAAAATGTTGTAATAGCAATATTTTGTGATATTGAAAAAGCAAATGAAATTTATTGCAGGACGGACTTCTGATTAATTTTTGGAAATGCAATTGAGGGGACTATTGTACAATTTTTTCTGATTATTTTTATTTGGACGTCTTGTAAAGGTATGAGTGGGCAAGTACGACATAGAATTTATTTTTATGTTTGGAAGATGATATTAGTAAAGCCAGTTAAATATAGATGTTGTAACAGCAGTATTTTTACTATTCAAAAGGCAGATGGTATTTATGGAAGGAAAGTTTCTTTATGAAATTGTGTAAATACAAGTGGAGAGGCGATTATATAACTTTTTCTGAGTTGTTTGTATTGGACGTCTGATGTCAGGTATGGGTGGGCAAGTTATATTCGGGTTGTTATGAGATAGAGATTGGGATCCCACAAGGCAGTATTTATTATTTCATATTATAATTAACAATATTTTTCTCTGAGGTAGGTGGTGGATTGTGTAAATCACTATATGCAGATGATAGAAGTTTATGGATTAGAGGTAGAAATTTCAATTTTACTGTATATAGGATGCATTAGCAATTAGTGAGGTCAAACAGTCGGCAAACAGATGGGACAAGTTATGTGTTTTACAGACAAGATTAATGGACCTGCACTTGAATTGAAATGATATGGTCAAACTCCTTAAAAGGTGTCAGTGGTAAGATTTCCAGGCATGTGGACGGATGTGGAAGCTGACATGGAAGCACCGGACAAAAATAATTGATAAAATATGAAGGAACATTAAATATTCCCAGTTATCTCTGTGGGTATTCTAGGGTATGACATGAAAATATTTGTTGACCAATTTCATTTGTTTAATTGAATCTGTTCTTGATTATGGTTGTGGTTTATTGATCAGCTTCATCTTCAACTTTATTATGTTTGGTTGTGATACAAGCACAGGCTTTGAGATTGTGTTGTGGTGCAGTAAAGTTATCCCCTGTTTCGGCTTTACTGGTTGAAATTGTGGAGTTTGAATTTAATGTTAACATACTGGATTAATTTAAGGGAAAAGAAATGATCATGCTGTTAAAGGTGTGTTGGAGGACTGTTGGGAAATTCGCAAGAAGAGTGTTTTTAGTTTTGGGTGCCTGGGTTCTTATCACACTTGAAATATGGGTTTGTTGGGTTATGCAAAACGTCCCACAGTCACATTCTCGGTAACCCCACCATGTTTCTTTAAATGCCTTTATTTGATTATAGGATACAGGATTTAATGAAGTCTAATAATTCTGTTATGCCTGAGAATTTGTTGGTTCAGTATATATTAAGGAAACTATTGAGATAGTTTAACCATTTTTCCAGAAGGATCAAAATAGAATTTAACTGGGAATGTTGGTGTTGCTGTGTTATGCGTGAATTATAGGTAACAAGAAAGAAACAACCTACCAACCATTTATCAGGATTTCCAACAGAATCGCTTGCCATTATTTCATGCTTACAGTGGGTGGAGGAAACTTGTCCATGTAAAGTTGTAATTTGTTCAGATTCCCTTTCAGTTTTCAAGAGTCTTAAAACAGGTCATTCTCGCAGCAGGTCAGATTTACTGCTGGAAACTCATCAAACATTGTTTCGTATTCAAAGGATTGGATTCGGGGTGTGCACTGATTTGGGGTGCATGACGACACGGTGAGCAGTCGGGTCCTGAGGAGTTGGTGGACCAGAGGGATCTGGGAACACAGATTCATAATTACTTGAAAGTGGCGTCACAGGTAGATAGCGTCAAAATGAGAGCTTTTGGCACATTGGACTTTATCAATCAAAGTATTGAGTACATGAGATGGGATGTTATGTTGAAGTTGTATAAGACGTTGGTGAGACCTAATCTGGAGTATTGTGTGTAGTTTCCTTACCGGCCTGAAGGAAAGTTATCAACAACATTGAAAAAGTGCAGAGCAAATTTACAATACCTTTGCTGGGACTTGAGGACTCGAGCTTTAGAAAAAGGTAAGGACTTTATTGCCTTTAGTGTTGGAAAATGAAGGGGATTTTGCAGATTTATACAAAATTATGAGTGTTGTTGGTTGACAGGGTAAATGCAGGCAGGATTTTTCCTCTGAGTTTGGGTGAGATGGCAACTGGAGGTCGCAATTTAAGGGTGAAAGGTGAAATATTTGTGAGAACCTGAGTGGGAATTCCTTCACTCAGAGGGTGGTGAGGGTGGGGGAAGAGCTGTCAGTGGAAGTTATGGATTTCACTGCAGAGAAGTTTGGGTCAGTACATGGACGGGAGGGGTATTGAGGGCCATGGTCCAGCTGCGGTTATGGGACTCGGCGGAATAACAATTCGGTACGGACTAAATGGGAAAAAGGGTTTGTTTGTTTGTTATAGTGCCCTCTGACTCCAAATAATGTGTCGATGAAAGGGAATTGGTTGGGCCTGCTGTCGGGAAGCAAACGATGTGCTTTCAGGATTTCCTGCTGGGGACAGAAGTGAATTGATACTGGACATCCATGGTCAAAGTGAGGAGATCAGAGCCGGGGATTTTAAAGTTGTTGAGGAGCAAGCAGACACACACACACACACACACACACACACACACACACACACACACACACACACACACACACACACACACACACACACACACACACACACACACACTCCCTCCATATTCCCATTGCCCTTCACCCCGCTTCCCAAAAATTGCTCTTTCCTCCTCTTTGCCTCAAACTCTCCCCACTCTCCTGCCCCCATTTTTACCCCTTCCCACTCTCTCCACCTCCTCTTCCCTGATCCCTCAGCGTCTCTTTCTCTCCATCTCTTGTCTCCCACTCCCTCATCCTTTCTCTTCCTCCCCTCACCTATTTTCCTCTCTCCCACACTCTCTCTTTCTCTCTCTTCTCTCTTCATCCGTTCCCTTCCCCAGTGCCACACTCTTTCCTCCACACATTCCTCCCTACCCTACCCCCTCACTCCTCCCCTTCTTTCCCTTATTGTCTCTTTCTCCCTTTCTACCCAACACTTCCCCTGCCTCTCACCTTCACCCCAATTCCTCGTTTACTGCAGCTCATTTTCCCGGTCACTCTCCCGTCCCCACATCCCCCACCCCGCACTGTGATGACGGTTGACTCGCACAGTGAATTGTCTGATGTTGTACAATTATTCGTTGTTGTACAATTATTCGTTGTTTGGGCATCGACAATGTTCTCTCGGGAAATGAAGGCTTGTGGTTTCCGGGAGAGGCCAGTTTGTTCCCTTTTTATGTGCTACAGAATAGGCAGGGGAGGGGAGTGTGGAGGAGAGAGAGAGAGAGAGAGAGAGAGAGAGAGATGGACTAAATCTCTTTCTCTCTGTCCTCCTCTCTTCATCAGTTCTCATCCCCACTGCCCCACACTTCCCTCCACACATTCCTCCCTAACCGACCCAGTCCGTGCTTTTTTTCTCTCCCTTATAGTCTCTTTCTCCCCTTCTGCCGAACGCTTCGCCTGCCTCTCACCTTCTCCCCAATTCCCCCTTTTCTGTCGCCCGCTTTCCCCGTCCCAACATCCCCCACCCCGCACTGTGATGACGGTTAACACGCACAGTGAATTATAGATGTTGTATAATTCTTCATAGTTTGGAAAGCAGCAACGTTCTCTCAGAGATGAAGGCTGTCATTTTGGAGTGTCGGTGAATTTGGGGGTGCACACTGCTTTGGGCGTTTGAGGGTGCACAGAGATTTAGGAGTATTTATGCCTGCGCAGAGATTTGGGGGTTCACACGGATTTGGGGAGTCCGTGGATTTCGGGGTGCAATCAATACCAAGGCTGATTCACTTTAAGGACAAATGCATTTCAAAATTTGAACTTTGTTCTTGCCATTAGGTTTGAGGTGAGGCAGCTATCTTGTGACGTTTTTGAAATGATTCTTGCTCTGGGATAATCTAATGTGCATGTTAGTAGGTTTGGGGTGCGCACGGATCCGGGTATGTAGGTGGATTTGGGAGTGTCAGCAGGTTTTGGGTGCGCACGGATCTGGGTATGTAGGTGGATTTGGGAGTGTCGGCAGGTTTGGGGTGCGCACGGATTTGGGGATGCACACTGATTGGGGGATTAACTCTGAGTTGGGAGTTTGCGTGCGGGGTTGCGGAATTGCACAGTTTTGGGAGTGCACACAGATTTGCACAGATGGGAATCCCGGGTTTTGAAGTGTTTTCAATCTGGAGGTTGTTTCATTGATACACAGTTTAATAATAAATGCAACCTGAACTTCGACATCTGTTCTTGCTATATTTTGATGTTGGAGGCAGATATTTTAAGAACTGGTTGAAATGATTTTTGCTTTGGGATAATCTAATGTAGATGTGGAGGAGCCAGCGGGTTTGTAGTGCGCACAAGTCGGGCTACGTTGGTAGATTTGTGCCTGTTGGCAGGTTCGGGCTGAGCACGGAGTTAGGGGTGCACACAGATTTGAGGATTGCGCTGACTTAGAAATGTTTTGGCGAATATGGGGTGCACAGGGATTTGCGCAGACATAGGGGTTTGTCAGTGAATATGGGGGTGTCAATGGATTTGCGGGCACCCACTGACATCAAGGTGAGGATGGTTTGGGGAGTTGCGTAGATTTAAGGGGATGTCATCTAAAATATGGGGACTATGCATGTGGACGTGTGTTTCAAATTTAAACTTTGTTCTTGCTACTTTTCAGGAGGAGGTAGCTGTTTTGTGAACACAGTTCTTAAATATTCTCTCTTCGGCTGTCACTCAGAAACAAGCTCCGCCTTTCTTGACGTCACTCAGTCCAGCCTCTTAAATTGACACTCAGAGTTAAGAAAACAAGAGCTGGTAACAGATGTGTCGGTTGCTTTGGGGTGCACACTGACTTGAGGGTTGAATGTAGGTTTTTCGATGAGCACAGATTTGTGGGTGCACACCGATTTGCAGATATGTGAAGAGTGGGTGTGTTGGCGGATTCGGGGGTGAACACTGACTTGGGGGAACCGGTGGATTTCGAGGTGTTACAAATCTCAAGGTTTTTCCCTTTATACAGACTTCAATAATAAATGCAATATGAACTTTGACCTCTGTTTTTTTTTTTTTTTAACGGAGACAGCCATTCCGTGAAATGATTCTTGCACTTAATGTGTACGTGGGGCTGTGTGCAGATTTGGAGCTGTGACGAGTCTCAAGGCAAATTTACACTGGCAGCATATTCCATTGATCCCAACCTTTGTTGAGACAGCTGACTCCCACATACGGTTAAATATTAACTCATTAATGTAATCACAATCTGTCACTGTGGGGATTGCGCCGGTCAGACGTTATCAGGTGATGAGCCGGTGAAATATCCGGTCACCTCTGTGCTTCAGTTCATTAATAAAGCCGCGTCCTGAGCACACGGCAGAGGCGGCCGCAATGTCTCCGTTCCGGGCTCCAGCTCCTCACATTCACCGCCTCATCTCCCAGGTGTTATTCCCGGGCGGATTGCCCCTTTGACCAGCAGCGGCGGAATATTGGGATAGTGTGGGTGGGGGGAGGGGCGCGTGGGGGGTCTGAGTGTAAATGCATCGTCCTGGAGAGTCGATACCTCACTGGGTCCGTCAGTCAAACAACTACTCCAGATGCCCCTCGCTCATTGGTCTGTGCATATGTCCATCTATTCCCATTCCCGCCCACCGAACTCGCAGCCTGACGTTCCCACAAAATGGCAACGGTCTAGTCAGATGCTGGTTGGCTAATCCACTGTCAATTACACGAGTCTCCGCCTTCCCCTTGAATGATTGGCTAACGTGAAGAACGAGGGCCGGGTTTGTATAAACGACGGTTGACACTCCACTAACTGTACTGGAGTGTGGTGTGGAGAATTGGGACATAAATCCCTCACTGCTTCCTCTTACAAATGAAACCTAAATAACCCCTCAAAAGTCCTATAGATTGTACGTAACGAAACACAATACCGTGAATTAAATTAAAATTACTGCCATTACTTCTGAAAACTTTTAAATGAAAACTAAACGACACAGAGTATTGTTTTCCAGCACGAACGAAGGAATAATGATGCATAGTGTGCCAAATTCTAAGTCGAGTCAATGTAATTCCTTATCTTCCTGTTTCACCCCCGATCTCCCGTAAACCCAACAGGTATGTATTCTGTAAAGGTGTCTCCTTTGATGTCCTTTATCCACCAGTCTCGATATAATTATTAACCTACCAACCCCTTAGCTTCTGATGTGCTAGTTGAAATTTTAACAGCTTTTGTAACTGAACCGCTGTGTGCAGGGCGCATAGGAATTGGACAAATAAACCAATACACTGCGTATGAAATAATGTTTGATGAGTAAATCTGTCCTTCTGCAAAATTACCTTTTTTAAGACTCAACAATCCCGAACAGGCATCTGAACAAATTATAACTTTACATGAACAAATTTTCACCACCCACTGTAAGCCTAAATTGAGGGAAACAAATTCTACTATATATACTGATAAATGGTTGGTAAATTGTTTCTTTATCGTTACCTGTAATTCATGCACATAAACAATTTGAGTTAAGTTATCTGTTGATTCCTCTGCAGCAATGTTTAACATATCTTTATAATTTTCCACATTATACTGACGAATCAACATTCTCAAGCAGAACAGAATCCTTAGTCTTCATTAAATCGTGTATCCTAAAAAGAATTGAGAAAATCAATGTGGGTTACCAAGAACGCGACAGTGGGACATATTACATAATCCAACAAACTCATATTCCCAGCGTGATTAGAACACAGTCCCTGGACAACAAGCTGTGTGAACTGACAGCCAGAATCTCTCACCAGCGGGAAACAAAATAATGTAAAGTTTTGTGCTTCGTGGATCCCTGGTTGACGGAGGAGACACCGGACCACGCCATCGAACCCTCTGGGTTCTCCCTGTTCACTGTGGACAGGTGGAAACCCCTCACTGGGAAGAGTAAAGGAGGTGGGGTATGCTTCATTGTCAACAATGCTTGGTGCAACCCCCAGAATATGCATGTGCTCTAATCCTTTGTTGCCCAGATGTGGAGCAGCTGTTTAGACCCTACTGGCTGCCCAGGGAGTTCACGGTGTTATCATCACAGCAGTGTACATTCCGCCCCAGGCTGATACTGACCTGGCTGTCAAGGAACTGTACGAAACCCTCAACACGCTGAAGACTGCCCACCCAGAGGCTGCCTTCATTGTCGCCGTGACTTTAATCCAGCATCGCTGACTGAAGCCCCTCCGAAGTGTTGTCAGCACATCCAGGTGAGCGCTCGGGGAGCTAGCACACTCGACCTTTCCATAACGCTTACAAAGTGCTCCTCCGACCACACTTCAACAATCAGATCACTCTCTGATCCGGCTTCTGCCGATGTACAGGCAAAAGCTGAAACAAGAGGCGGCCATGGGTGATCCGCCCGCTGTTGGTCCGACCAATCGGTCTTCATGCTACAGGACTGCTTGGATGACATCAATTGGATTGTCTTCCATGATGAGGATGTGACCAAGTTCACGATGGGGTCACGTGCTTCACCTGAAAGTGCATCGAGAATGTTGTTCTCCAGAAATCAGTCAATGTCGTTTCGTTATCGTTACCTATAATCTGGGCACAAAAACAGCCACACCGACAATCCCAGTTAAATTAAATTTTGATCCTTCTGAGACTTTATTAAATCGTGTATCCCAAGATCAATAAAGGCATTAAAAAAACAAGTTGGGGTTACCGAGAATGCCACTGTGGAATATATTGCATAATTCAACGAACCCACATTCCCAGCGTAATAAGAACCCAAGCACCCAAAACTATAACACTCTTCTTGTGATGTTCCCAACAGTTCTCCGACACACCTCTAACAGGATGATCATTTCTTTGCTCCTTCAAATTAATCCAGTACATTAACATTAAATTCAATCTCCGCAAAATCAATCAGTAAACCTGAAACAGGAGACGACCTTACTGCACCACAACAGAATCTTAAAGCCTGTGCTTGTCTCACAGCCAAACATTTGAAAGTTGGAGATGAAGCTGATCCATGAGCCACAGAATCAAGACAAGATCTAATGAAACAAATGTAAATGGTCAGCAGAGATTTTCATGTCGCTCCCGAAGAATATCCACAGAGACACCGAGAATATTTATTGCTCCTTTATATTTATCAATTATTTTACTGACACGGTGCTTCCATGTCAGCTCATTGTGCATCCACCTGTCTGGAAATCTCACCACTGACACGTCTTCAAGAGTTTGATCAGATGATTTCAGATCAAGCGCAGGTCTAGTAATCCTGTTTATAAAACACTCGACTTGTGTTTTTTGCTACTGAAAGCTTAAGTTCCATCGATTTGCCAAATGATTAATTCCTAATGGCATCCCATAGACAGTTAAATTGACATTTCTACCTCTAATCCATAAACCTCCATCATCTGCAAATAGTGATTTACCCACCCCTTCTTAATTATAATAAGAAATAATAAATACTGCCTAGTGGGATCCTAATCTCTATCTCAGAAACCCGTGTATAACTTGCCCACCGGCACCTGCACAAAAAAAACCTCATAAAACTTTACAGTCGAACTTCCAAAAGATAATCATAAGGACTATGTAAAAGCTAAGGAAATGGCATATAAGTAGCAAAAGTGAGTGGGATGTTGGATCATCGGGATTCTTTTAAAATTCAACAAAAGGCAACGGAGAAGCCATAAGTATGGTAAAGGTGAAACACGAGAGCAAACTAGCCAATAATATAAAACAGGATACTATATTTTCAGCTACATAAGTAGTGAAAGGGAGATGAGAGCTGATATTGGACCATTGGAAAATGATGCTGGTGAGGTAATAATGGGGAACAAAAAATGGCAGATAAACTTAATGAATACTTTGCATCATTCTTCACTGTGGAAGGCACAGAAGGAGTGAGTGCCTTTGCTATTACAGAGGGAAAAGCATGTGACTAACTCAAAGGTCTGAAGGTGGACAAGTCACCTGGAACAGATGGACGACAACCCAGAGTCCTGAGAAAAGCTGTTGAAGAGATACAGATGCATCGGTCACGTCCTTTCAAGAATCACTTGATTCTGGCATGGTCCCAGAGGATCGGAAAGTCGAAAATTGCACTCTTTACGAAGGGAGGAAGGCAAAAGAAAGGAATTTCTAGGCCAGTCAGCCTGACTTCAGTGGTTGGGAAAGTATTGTAATCATTTAACGAGGATGAGTTTCCGAGGTACTTGGAGACTGATGATAAAACAAGTCAATGTCAGCATGGTTTCTGTAAAGGAAATCGTGCCTGACAAACCTGTTAGAGGTCAGTGAGGAAGTGAAAAGGAGGATGGGCAAATGAGAGGCAGTTGATATCATTTACTTCGATTTTCAGAAGGCCTTTGATAAGGTACCACACATGAGGTTGCTGAAAAAGATAAAATCCTATGTTGTTACAGGAAAGATACTGGCATAGACAGAGGAATGTCTGACAGGCAGGAGGCAGCAGGTGGGAATAAAAGGAGCCTTTTCAGGCTGGCTGCCAGTGACTAGTGTTCCTCAGGGGTCAGTATTGGGACAGCTGAGCTTCACATTGTGTGTGAGTGATTTAGATAATGGAATTGGCGGCTTTGTGGCAAAGTTTGCAGATGCTACAAAGTTAGGTGGAGGGGAAGGTCGTGCTGAGGAAGCAATGCGATTGCAGCAGGACTTAGACAAATTGGAAGAATAGGCAAAAAAGAGTGACAGATTGAATACGGTGTTGGGAAATGTATGATAATTAATTTTGGTCAAAGGAATAATAGTGCCGGCTATTATTTAAATGGGGAAAAAATTCAAACATCAGAGGTGCGGGGGAGGGGGGCGTGTTCTCGTGCAAGACTCCGAGGGGGTTATTTCACAGGTTGAGAATCAAAATACAATGTTGGCTTTTTTTTTCAAAGGAAATAGAATATTTTAATTAGGAAAATAATCCTGAGACTTTATAGGACACAAATCAGGTTGTATTTGGAGTTTTGTCAACCTTTTGGGTCCCATACCTCAGAAAGGAAGGGGGATCTCATTGAAACCTACCGAGTGTTGAAGGGACTAGATAGGGTGGATGTGGAGAGGTTGTTTCATATGGTGGTGCATCCAGACTAGTTGACACAGCCTCAACATTGAGGGGAGATGTTTTTGAACAGAGGTAAGCAGGAATATTTTTACCCAGAGAGAAGTGAACCGGTGGAATACCCTGCCACGGGCTGCGGTGGAAGCTGTCTGTGGGTATGTTTATGGCGGAAGCTGATCATTTCCTGATCGATCAGGCCATCAAAGGATATGGCGAGAAGGCAGGTATATGGGGTTGAGTGGGATCCGGGATCAGACATAATGGAATGGCGGAGCAGAATCGATTGGCTGAACGGCCAAATTCTGCTTTTCTGTCTTACGGTCTTTCCAAGATTCAACTTGACCTCTCTTTTCCAGTCAGTACCGCCCTCACTTCTCCCCTTTGAACTGTCTCAGTGCGGGTGGACTTTAGGATCCGGGGCAGCTCAGGACCGAATTCATGGTGTTTCTGTTCCGTTGATGGACGTGGTGAGCGAGATAAAATTACTGGATCGATAATTCTCATCTCGTGTTTATTTCACTCTCCGCACATTTATATTTACAGGGACATTACTCCTGACACTGGTCCTGGGACCTAGCCTGTTTACAGAACCGGAGTGGAACCGGAGCAGATTCTCAGACACTTGTTTTCATCTCAAGTCCAGAAGAAAGGATAAAGTTTTTACCGTGAATTTATTCCCAGTGAAGGTGTGGAGATGGGACTTGGTCACCGCGTTGCAAAATGAAACTCTCCCGGACTCGTAACTGAGATGAACTCCCACCCTCCCGGGGATGGGACCGACAGAGAGACGGGGGTCAGGGAAGGTGGCAACACTGAACAAGTCATAATTCCGCCTGACCACGTCATAACCATGTCCGATGTCCCAGATTAACGAGATCTTGGCGTCCGTGTCCATAGGGCAATCTAAGCTGCTGCGTAGGTTGACAGGGTTGTTAAGAAGGCGTATGGCGTAATGGGCTTCATCAACTGTGGGATTGATTTCATGAGCTGTGAGGTGATGTTACAGAGAAACAACGCCTTAGTTAGACCCCGCTTGGAGTACTGTGCCCAATTCTGGTCACCTCACTACGGGAAGGATGTGGATACTATAGAGAGAGTGCAGAGGAGATTTATAAGGTTGGTGCTTGGATTGGAGAGCATGGATTATGATAATAGGTTGAGTGAACTTGTCCTTTACTCCTTGGAGCGCCGGAGGGTGAGAGGTGACCTGATACACGTGTATAAAATGATGAGAGGCACTGATTGTGTGGATTGCCAGAGGCTATTTCCCAGGGCTGAAATGGCTAACACGAGGGGGCCTAGTTTTAAGGTGCTTGGAAGTAGGTACAAAGGGGGTGTCAGAGGTAAGTGTTTCACACAGAAAGTGGTGGGGCATGGAATGCATTGCGAAGATGGCAGACGTGGATAGAATAGGGTCTTTTAAGAGAGTTAGATACATGGAGCTGAGAAAAACAGAGAGCTATACGGTAGGGAAGTTCTTGGCAGTTTCCAGAGTCTGTTACATGGTCAGCACAACATTGTGGGCCGAAAGGCCTATAATGCGCTGCACACTCCATGTTCACTGCTAACGGCAAGATGCAGAACAGTGTTGCGGATTAGAGAGATCGTGGGATGCAAGTTCACAGCTCGTTGGATGTGGCTAAAAGGGTCGATTAGGTGGCGAAGGAGGCTTATAGAATACCGGCTTTTATTCGTGAAGCGCTGAGTTCAAAAGCCAGGAGGTTATGTTGTAATTTATAACACTCCGGTCAGACCATGTCCGGAGTATTTATCTGAGGCTTCAGTGGTGCATATCTGGACAGTTAGGACGCAACATCCATGGTCGACCCTCTCCGACGGAGGCCTCACACACTCACCTTGAGAAATATACAAATAACCAATGTCCCAGCACCCGACCCTGCGGTACACCACTTGTTCCAAACTTCCCTCAGAACAGAGATGAGGAGGAATTTATTCGGAGTGGGGTGGTGAATGTGAGGTATTAATTGCCCTAATTCCTGCAGTCGCTGGTTGCCGGCCTCTGCGTCCACAGCGACAGGCGTGGTTCTCCTCCGACGTCACGGTGAATCTGTTCCAACAGATGTTTGTGATGGCGGAGGAATAGTGTTGAAGCAGGGAGCGAGTGAGAAGGTGAGATTTTGGACTACAACTGCCAGATGGCTCCGCGGCCCCTCATGTTCGGTCGCTGATGCTGACTGAGCGCCGTGCCCGATGGGAAATGTAGTTCCTATGGAAAGTGGGTGACAATGGGGCCTGTGGTGGAGGAGGGTAGAATCGGTTGTGCATCATGCTCAGTTTTGGGATCAGTGCACAGTCACAATCGAGTCTCCTTCTGACTCCCGTCCTCCCCGGCCGGTAACAAAACTCGTGAATCTTTACTGCGAATTCCAGGTTAATCACGTCCTTTCTGAGGCGGCCGGCCAGAGTTGCACAGTTCTCCAGCCGTGGTCTCACCGACATAGAACAATGACAGCAGGGGAACAGGCCCTTCTGCTCACTGTGCTGTTCTGAACAAACTGAACCGGTCATTTTATGTCTCACTAAACCAGTCCCCTCTGCCTACACAAGGTGCACATCCCTCCATTCTCCAACCATTCACGTGGTTTCTAATAGCCTCTACCACAGCTGCCTCCAACACCACCCCTGACATTCCTTCCAGACACCATCACTATGAGCCCGAAAAAAAACAAAAGTTGCAACACACATCTACTTTAACATTACAGTCTATTATAAGGTGTTAGCTTTACAACAGCATTGTCGTGAAAAGAGAGGAAAATTACACTAAATTACAAAATACACAAACATCGCAAAAAGGACCAGTGAAGTACTGTTCCCCGTTTCTGCTGAAGTGCGTGTCGTCTGGTAGTAGACATTTCCTACTTAGAGACACAATACCGGCTGTCCACTCTGTCTGTGCTTCTCAGGTACCCATAAACTTTTGTAGGGCTTCCCACAGCCTCACCCGTACAGAGCAAATTCCCCCGGATTGTCCAGTCTTACTTTATCCAGGCAGCATCTTGTTAAGCGTCTTCTAATTACCATCCAAAGCTTCTGCATTAGTCCAACATTAAAATGCAATTCTCCAGATGTGGTTAAAATGGAGATTTTTAGAGTTGCAAACATAACTGCCTGACACTAGAACCACTATCTGGGAGTTATGAACTCGGATTCCCTCTGTAGATCAGCCCATGAATACAGAAGCAAAGGGATAGCGTTGAGCCTTTATCAGGCACTAGTCATGCTGTACTTGGAGTATCGTCAACATTTTTGTGCCCTGTATCTCAGAAAAAAAGTGTTGTCCTCGGAGAGAGTTCAGAGGAATTTCACCAAGATGATTCCGGGAATGAAATGGTTAACATGCGGGAAGCATTTGGCGGCATTGCGCCTGTACTTACTGGAATTCAGAAGAATGCGGGGCGATCTCATTGAAACCTACCGAGTGTTGAATGGACTAGATAGGGTTGATGTGGAGGGGATGTTTCCTCTGGTGAGCGTATCCAGCACTAGAGGGCGCAGTCTCAAAATTGAGGCGCAACCTTTCAGTACTTTCCTTGTTTTTACTGACTCTGTCTCAGGAGACAGCTTATCCACTGATGTCTATTGCAAACCCACGGACTCTCAAAGCTGCCAGGGTTATAACTATTCCCATCCTGTTATCTGTAAAATCGCGATGCATTTATCTCAGTTCCCCCGTCCCCAGAACATCTGATCTCAGGATGAGGCTTTTTATTCCAGAGCGAAGGAGATGTCCTCCTTTTTCAGGAAAGAGGCTTCCCTTCCTCCACCATCAACGCTGCCCTCAACCGCATCTCTTCCATATCGTGCACGTCTGCTCTGACGCCATCCTCCCGCCACCCTACCCGGGATAGGTTTCTCCACCCCAACAGCCTTCGCCACCAGCACATAAATCAGACCCTCTCACTGATCTCCCTCCTGGGGCTTATCCACGGAAGCAGAACAAATGCTACACCCGCCCCGACATCTCCACCCTCTTTACCATTCAGGACCACAAACAGTCCTTCCAGGTGAGGCGACACTTCACTGGTGAGGCTGTAGGGATGGTGTACTGTGTCCGGTGCTCCTGCTGTTCCTCCTGTTTAACGCTGAGACCCGACGGAGGTTGGGAGACCGCTTCGCCGAGCACCTGTGCTCCGTCCACCAGAAGATCCTCTACTATCGCGATGAGGCCCCATTCAAGTTACAGGAACAAGACCTTATATTCCGCCTGGGTTGCTTCCAACCTGATGTCATGAACATCGATTTCTGGAACTTCTGGTAATGCTCGCCCCCCGCCCCCCCCCCCCGCACCTTCACCAGTCCTCATCCCATTTTCCCTCTCTTACCTTACTCCCTGCCTGCCCATCGCCTCCCACTTTTTCTTTCTTCCATGGCCGACTATCCCCACCAATCAGACCACCTTCCCTTCTCTAGCCCTCTATCACCTTCACCAATCAACTTCCCAGCTATTTATTTCATTATTCCCTACCCTCGGTTTCATCAATCACCTTGTCGTTCTCTCTCCCCTTCCTCACCTTTTAAAACCACTCCACATCGTTTTTTCCCGAAATGTCGACTGTACTTTTCTCCACTGACGCTGGCTGGCCTGCTAAGTTCCTCCAGCATTTTTTGTGTCGCCTGGATTCCATAATCGGCAGATTTTCTCTTGTTTGTGAGAGGAAAGGAGGAATTTTGTAGCCCAGGAGTAGTGAACCTGCGGAATGCTCTTCCACACAGTGCGGCGGGGGCTGAGTCTGTGGGTGTATTTAAGGCAGAAGTTGACCAGAGCATCGAAGGATGTGGAGAGAATGCAGGTGTTTGAGGTTGAGTGTGATCTGGGATCATCCATGATGGAAAGCCTAACAGGTGGTTTGGATGACTAATTCTGCTCCGATGTCTCATGGTTGTATGGACGCAGGCCCGCACAATCATGATGAATCTCCTCTGCAGCACAAAACATCCTTTGTATAGAATGCTGAGCAGAACTGAATGCAACTTCTCAAGAAACTTGGCCAGTCAGGCAGCATCTATTGAGAGGAATAGAGTCAATGTTTGAACGAGACCCCTCCTTTACAGCGTGGACACCGGCACTTAGGCCCAACCTTTCCATGCGTCCAGGTGTGCATTTAATCTAGTTCCATCTGTCTGCTCTGGGGCGGGAATAACCTTGAATGTACATGTAGGTCACATGAGCACATGTGCTGAAGGGTCTTTTCCCTGCTGTAAGAGTCGATGATATGACCATCCTGTACTTACCAAACAGCACTGGGGACGTGTGCTCCAGAACTTACCGCGCCGCTAGGAAAGAACATAGAACGTAGAATAGTACAGCACATTCGGCCCACAATGTGAAAATACTTTTTTCCCCCCAGTCATCCCGCGGGCCGGTAGGTTGACACCTCTGGCTCAACCCAAAATCAAGAACTGAACTCACTTCGTTCCTACACCATCGTAAGACTGTATCATTTACCACCTGAGCTTGAAGAAGTTTTGGGTTTATATTTACACACCTATATATGTATGAACTCTGCAAACCCTCTTTGATTTATCTGTTTTTATATTGGTATAATACGTAGATACTAATGAAATAGTGTTTTCTTTATAGCAAAACCAGCCTCCAGGTGTGTTCCGTTTTTGCTGGTTCATTTAACCCGTTACGGGATGGGTTACAGATTTCACAATGCGTCACGGATTTCGGAGTGTCGGTGAATTTGGAGGTACGCACTACTTTGGGCGTTTGAGGATGCACAGGGATTTGGGAACATTTGGGGCTGCGCACAAATTTGGGTGTATTGGCCTATTTGGTGAGTCCGTGGATTTGGGGGTGTAATGAATCTCAAGGCTGTTTCATTTATAGATACTTTAAGAACAAATGCACTTTAAAATTTGACCCTTGTTTTTGCTATTTGATTTAAGGTGGGGGCAGCTGTTCTATGATCTGCTTGAAATGGTTCTTGTTCTCGGGTAATGTAATGTGAATGTGGTTTGGGTGAGCACAAATTTGGGTATGTTGGTGAGGCCACGGCTGGAGTATTGCGAATGTTTCTGGTCGCCCCGATATTGAAAGGATGCAGAGTCTCTGGAGGGAGTGCAGGAGAGATTTACCAGGATGCTGTCTGGTTTAAAGGGCATTTGCTGTCATGAGAGGCTGGGGAGACTTGGGTTGTTTCTTCTGGTGTATCGGAGACTGAGTGGAGATCTGACAGAGGTTTTTAAGATTATGAGACATAGAGTGGACCAAGTATATTTTCCACAAAGTTCAAATGCCCAATCCCAGCAGGCATCCATTTCTAGTGGGGAGGGGGCAGATTCATGGAGGTATGGGCGGTAAGTTTTTACAGAATCAGGGATGCCTGGAATGCGCTTGCTGGGGTGTCGGTGGAGGCAAATACAGTACAGGCTTTTAAAGAGGCGTTCTGATAGACGCATGGATGTAATGAAGATGGGCGTGGTGTCGCTCGGACTGAGCAGTGTTTGGGTGTTATTTATTCACTTCTTATTTGGTTCGACACAACATTGAGGGCCGAATCGCCTGTTCCTGTGTTGTAATGCTCGATGCTTAAGCTAGAAGGTTGAGGGGGATTTGATGGAGATGTACAAAAATATGAGGGGTATCGATAGGGTAGATGCACGCAGGCATTTTCCACTGGAACCAATCCCACCCATTAAAAAATGAGTGGGACATCAACCAGAGGTCATGGCTTCAGGGTGAACGGTGAAATGCTTCAGGGGAACACAAGGGGAAATGTCTTCACTCAAAAGGTGGTGATAATGTGAAATGAGCTGCCACCGCCAGTGGTACATGCGAGCTCGATTTCATTGTTTATGCGAAGTTTTGATTGGTACATCGATGGCGGGCGTATGGAGGGCTATGGTTCTGGTGCAGGTTGATGGGCTTAAATGGGTAGGCAGGGCTGGATGGACCTAAGGACATGTGTGCCTGCTTAGTGTTGAAAGACTTTATGGGAAAAAATGATTGAGAGCTAGAAGGGGGCATGAGAAGTCATTGACGAGTAGGATCAAGGAAAACGTTAAGGCGTTCTGCACAGATGTGAATATTGACCAGTGAGAGGGATCTTGTCGATTGTGAGGAGACCATTAAGCGACTTGGAATATGTCAACGTTAAGAAAGAGGATGTGCGCGACCTTTTTCAAAAAATAAAAACGACAGGACAAGTAAGATTATAAGGTGCAGATATATATAGAATGGACTGAGTATCTTTTCCCCAAGATTGAAATGTCCAATACCAAAGTGCGTGCATTCAAGGTGATGGGGGTAGAATCAAGGGGGATGTGACGGGTAAATATTTTACTCAGAGTCGTGGATGCCTGGAATGTGCTTCCCGGTGTGGTGGCAGAGGCAAATGCACTCGGGGAAGCTGAGAGACGTTCAGATAAGCTCATGGATGTAAGGGAGGTAGACGTGGTGTTGCTCGGACGGATTAGTGTTTGGGTGTTTTTGATTTACTTTTTAGTTGGTTCGGCACAACACTGAGGGCCGAATTACCTGATCGTGCGCTGTACTCTTTTACGTTTATTATCAAAGGTTGCGGAAGGTTTGATGGAGATATAAATACATTATGAGGGATACAGATTGGGTAACTTCACGAAGGATTTTTTCCACTGAAACCAACCCCAACCATTAAAAATATAATGGGTCCACTACAACCAGTGGTCGCGGGTTCAGGGTGAAAGGCAAAATGCTTAAGAGAGACTGAAGAGAGTGTTGGAACATGGCAATGTTAAGTAAGAAGATGTGCTGGAGATGATGAAAAATGTTAGGATAGGTAGGTCCCCAGGGCTATTTTCTTGAATATAATGTGTTTAATGCAGAACGGGATACGCTGGGAAGCCAGATTGCTGTGCATTTGACATGACATGATCTTCATGTCCTCACTGGCTGCAGGAGTAGGAGCAGATAATTGTAGGGAGGCAAACGTTTTCCCTTTGTTCAGGAAATTGAGTGGGGAGCATCTTGGGAAATATATACCAGCGAATCTTATTTCAGTGGTGGGAAAATTATTGCAGAAAGTTCTTAGAGTTCAGCAGTTCAAAGCTCAAAGTACGTTTATTACACCGGACAACATTTTTTTTTTGAAAGTGTTGCATCGTCGGGATGTTTTGGTGGACTGATTGAAGCTGAAAACAAATATAACTTCGGTCTACTATAGCGTTTTATCAGAGTGAATCTCAGAATGACATTAGGTTCAGTTTTAGGTTGGGATATGATATTAGGAAAGAACAGTTAAATAAAGATGTTGCAATAACAGTATTTTTTGATATTGTAAAGGTAAATGCTAGTTATGGAAGAAAGGACCTTTGATTACATGATGGAGTTTAGGAGTGAGGGGAGATTGCATAATTTGCCTGAGTTTTTTATTTGGACGGTCTGTGCAAGTACGGGTGGGGACGTTATGTTTGTGTCCATCGATAGGATTTCTTGGGGGTAATTTAGCTTTCATTAGAAGACAGAAGCAGTTCTCTATTATTTCCCAGCTCTCTACACCCCAGTCCAGTCCAGTTGATAACGAGAATGCGCCTTTTAGTTGGAGTGCCTTAATTTTGCCAATCATTAAACGAGATGGTGGAAACTGGTGTGACTCACACTGGGTTAGGAAATGAGCATCTGACTCGACCCGCGCTGTCTTGTGGGAATGTCTGACAGTGAAGTTGGTGAGCGGAATGGGAATAGATGGACATATATGCAGACGAATGTGCGGGCGGAATTCCGGAGTAGTTCTTTGTCTGGCATCTGGCGGAATGAATGATGTTCTGACTCTCTTGGACGGTGCTTTGTCCCTCCCCACACACATTATCGTAACGTCCCGGACTGCCGGTCGATGGGACAAACCTCCCGGAAATAACAGCTGGGAGATCAGGCGGTGAATCTGAGGAGCTGGAGCCCGGACTGGAGACTCTGCCGCCGCCTCTGGCGACTACTCAGGATGCGGCGCCATTAATCAACTGAAGCATCGAAGTGACGGGATATTTCACCGCGCTGATCGCCTGTTCCCTGAATTTTGACTGAGTCACCGCGTAAATAAATGTGTTCGTGCAGCAGCTGAAATTCCTCAGCAAAAACCCGACGAAGTGGAAGATCAATTCAGAGTCATTGAAATCGTTTCCTATTCCCGAGACCTGAATATATATGAAATTTACAACCAGTGTCATCCACAGGAGGACGAAGCTACCGGAGAGGGTGAAGAGTAAAACCACAGACCTCCTCCTGCTCTCCATCTCCGGGTCACTGCGGTTCTCCCCCTTGCTCTGACCCTTCAGCCCCTTACGGACCCGACTGGTCACTAAAATGTGCCTGACTGTCAGAGCGTTGAGCAGCAGGATCCCAGCGAAAGGGAGGAACGGAGTTAAAACCGTATCGAACCAGTCATATCCTACCCATCCGGGGTCAGTAAAATACTGGTCCTTGTTAATACAGAACCACGGTACATTGTCGATGATTATTGCAGGTTCCAGTATGAAGTATCGGGGAACGTCTCTCAAACACGACAGTACGCCGGTTGCTGTTAGAACCACAGCCGCAGTTTTCCCGGTGCAATATTTTGTTTTCAGTTTCTGACAGCAAATGGCGACAAACCGATCAAAGGTGAAAGTGACGGTGAACCAGACAGAACAGTGTGTGGCTGTGAAGCTCAGAACATCGATAACACCGCACACAGGGGTGATGCTCAGAAAACTCCACCGGAAGTAATAGAATCTAATTCGAACCAAAATGACCTGCATGACAATGGTCAGTAGATCCGCCGCTGCCATGGCCACCAGGTAGCGAGTGGTGCAGGTAGAGAGGCCGCACTTTCCCCGGGACAGGATCACAATCGCCACTGCATTCACTGGAGAGAGAGAACAGACACTGGGCATTACTGAAAACATTGTCCGGGAATTAACATGGGATCGGGCTTTAGCTTAAACTCGGGAGTGCTTGAGGCTGTAAACGGCTGCTAATCTGACACCAGAAATGTCTCTAACCTGTCTTCCTCAGTGTGGAGATAAGACGATGTGTGGGGAATCGTTGGCGATTAAAAAAAACGATCTTCATGAACATCAACGATCGGTGCTGATCCTCATTCCAGTCGCTGATGGGGCCGGTTTCACTGAATTAACTGTGACTGACCAGAACTCTGGAAAGTCAGCATCTGATGAGGCCGAGAAGGAATACCGAGAGGAGCAACACACACAAAACTGGAGGAACTCAGCAGGTTAGGCAGCATCCATGGAATTGAATACTCTTTCGTTTCGGGTCGAGACCCTCCTTCAGGACGAAGCACTGCCCGATTTATGATGGGTTTCAGAGGGAAAGAAGGGACCACTTAGTGACCTGTGGCTGAGTTGCGCCGTTAATGGATTAATTCTGCAGCGCAGTTTAATTCGATAACACACGGCAGCAGATCCGTGAACTCTTGTTCAGGTGATCAGACACAATTATTGACCGACAGACAGTGGGATCCGACTGTGACAGACTCCACAGGGAGACGTGAAACACAGGAGTAGGGTTTCCCTCTGATCTATAACTTAGGAAAAGTATACTACAGAATGCAAACATCTCCCAGTCACAACTTCCCGGAGAGATCCCTGGCCCCAGCACTGGGACATGTCTAGACGAGATGTCATTCAAGGGAAGAACAGCGTTCAATTCGATCCCGTGAGTTAGAGAAGAAACATAGACTTATTTCCACTTGTTATTAAATATGTGAATTCAGAATGTGAAATTGACTGGATCAATACCTCTGATGGATATTTGTGCAGTGATGAGCAGGTTGTAAGCTTGTAACATTATCTTAAACAGGCTCAGAAAACCCAGAAATAACGAACGTGAAATGCTCTGCTCACTCACCTGGAACTCCAATGACGGCAATGAAGATGTACAATATTTTCTCCACACTCCTGTATCTATCGTACACTGCAGACATTTTCTCTGGCAGTGATTTGTCTCTTTGTGCGACAGGCGATCTCTCGGAATGAAATGTTAAGGCACCACATGCCTGGGGTTTTTAAAGCCATTTAGCAATTCCACAGGGACAGATTTCAACAGATTTAAAAATAAAGTTCTTAAAAGTATTTACAAACCAATTACGTCAGACAGGTACAATCCCTGCGATGACAGATTCTGATTGAATTAATGAATAATATTTAGATCATGTGTGGGAGTTAGTTTGTTACAACAAAGGTGACTGAACCGTCCGAGGTGTCTTATCAATTAAATGTGCTTCCACTGGAAATATGTACTTCAAAAGAACCAGTTGTCTGACAGAGAATATTGAAGTAAATTTCACTGTGCCTGTGAAATTGTACTGAATCACCTACTGTTGCCATTCTCCTCCAGAGTATAAACTCCTGATGTAGTTTGTGCTTGTGGGACTCTACTGAGAGGGCCTCGAAGAAAATGTCTGTTTGTGTTGATGAATAAACACAATTTCATATCCACTAAATCCTCCAACTGCTTCAGTGACTTAGTCACACGCAGATCATCTCATTTCAAACGCTTCACAAATGTCTGCTGAACTGTAGCAAAGCAAGAACAGAGGCCAAAAAACCCGTTCAACCCTTGTGTGTTCCTCCCTCCGTCTCAGAAACACATTCCTCTCTCTCAAACACCCATTCATGCACAACCCCGTATGTTCCTCCCTCCCTCTCAGACACCTGTTCATACACAAACTGGAGTGCCCCTCCCTTCAGAAACGCATCCACTCACAACTTTGTGTGTCCCTCTCTACCTCCCAGAAATCCTTTCCTATACAGCCTTGTGTGTTCCTCCCTCTCTCTCAGAAGCCCATTCATACATAACCTAGTGTGTTCCTCTCTCTCAGAAACCCATTCATACAGAACCTTGTGTGTTCCTCTCTCTCAGAAACCCATTCATACATAACCTAGTGTGTTCCTCTCTCTCAGAAACCCATTCATACATAACCTAGTGTGTTCCTCTCTCTCAGAAACCCATTCATACATAACCTAGTGTGTTCCTCTCTCTCAGAAACCCATTCATACAGAACCTTGTGTGTTCCTCTCGCCCTCTCAGAAACACTTTCATACACAACCAATGTGGAAATAAAACAACCTTGAGACTCGTCACAGCTCCATTTCAGCAGAAACCCCCACATGCGCTTTAGATTATCCCAGAGCAAGAATCATTTCGAACAGTTCACAAAATAGCTATCTCCATAAACTGCATTATAAACGGAACAACCCTGAGTTCTGACACACCTCCAAATCCACCTGCTCCCCCAAGCCAGTGCTAAGCCCCGAATACGCCAACACCCCCAACTCTGTGCAAATCACTGTGCACCCACAACCTGTGCTCACTGGCAAAACCTCATTGAACCCTCAAATCAGTGTGCACCCCAAACGCAACCGGCACCCGAAAATTCCAGTTCACTCACACATTCTCTGACATACCCCTAAATCTGTGCACATCCGGAAAGCAACATTCGCCACCAAATCCGTATCGTTACACTCTCACAGAGCAGGATTCACTTCAACCACTTTACAAAATAGCTGTTTCCGCCTTAAAAATAGCAAGAACAAACTTTAAATAGCAAACTTTAATAGAAAACATGCATATTCCTCGTATAATCATTGACACCCCCTTAACTCTGCGTACCTCCCCAAACCCATCTTTATCCCCTCATCAGCGGGTGTCTCAAATCCACCGATCCCCATATTCGCTGACAAAACCCGATGTCTGCTCACATCCATAAATCCCCTGTGCACCCCCATATTCACCAAAACATCACTCAGTCAGCGCAATCCTCAAATCTGTGTGCACCCCCAAATCCGTTCCCACGCCGAACCCGGAGACACACACATATCGACCGACATACCCAGACCTTTGCGCACCCCCAAACTTGCTGACGCCCCAACATGCAAGCTACATTATCTCAGAGCAAGGACCATTTCAAGCAGTTCTCAAAATATCCGCCTCCGCCCTAAAAAATAGGAAGAACAGAAGTCAAGGTTCAATTTGCATTTATGTTTAAAGTTTGTATCAATGAAACAACCTTGAGATTCGACAACCTCCGAATCCACCGGGATTCCCAAGTCTGTGTGTTCTCCCAAAACTGTGCGCACCCGCAAAGCCGCATGCAAACCACAACTCAGTGCTCGCTTCCAATCTGTGTGCATCCTTAAATCCGCCGACACACCTAATTCTGTGCGGTGCCTCAAATAGATTGCACTCCCAAACCCCGTGCACCCTCACACGTCCAAAGCTGTGCGCACCCCGAAATTCACTGACACTCCGAAATCAGTGTGCACACCCGTATTCGCCAACATACCCTGAAACGTCCGTACACCAGCAAATCAATGTGCAGCCCCACTTCCATGTGTACCCCCAAACCCGCTGACATCGACACAGACACATTAGATTTTCAGAGAGCAAAACTCATTTCAGTTCGCGAAATAACTGCCACCTTCTTAAAAAGTCCAAAGTTCATATTGTGCTCATTATTATTATATCTTTGTCTGTCTGCATCTCTGAGTGTTTATATGAGTTCGCGTGTATGCCTTTGTGTCAGAGGGTAGCTAGCAGACAACGCTAGCGCTTTGTCGTGACAGCTTGGCTACTGAGAACACTTGGCGATGAAAACAGTGGGATTTGTGTACACTGGTTCGGGGAACTATATAGCATTGCATTGTTCGTAAGGGATACAGCAATATCATGGGCTGAACTCAGAGGAGGTTGAACAGGGAATGAAAGAGTGAACCTTTGAGGAGCGTTTGATGGTTCTGGGCGAAAAATAAGGGAGAAATCAGTTTGAAAAGTATCGAATATTGAATGCACACGGAACGGAACACAGTGGAGACCTGGGGAGGCAGGAGTGATTCGGCGACTGATCTTGCTTTACGGATGTGCTAGGATTTAGGGGTATGGAAGCGAATGGGTGGGTAAACAGGGATTTTGAGGTGTCCGTTGCTTTCGGACTGCACACTGATTTAAGGGTTGAATGCGCGTTTACCAGTGAGCACAGATTTGTGGGCTCACACTAATTTGCCCAGAGTTGGGTGTGTCAGCGGATTCGCGAGTGCACACTGACTTCTGGGAGCCGTTGGATTTCGAGAAGTATCGAATCTCAAAGTTTATCCGTTTATACAGACTTCAATAATAAATGCAATATGAACTTTGACCTCTGTTCTTGCTTTAGTTCAATGGAGACAGCCGATATGTGAACTATTTGAAATTATTCTTGCTCTGTGCATGTGGGGGTGTCTGCTGATCTGGACAGGTGACGAGTCTCAAGGCTGTTTCATTTGTACATAAAATAATATTAAATGAAATTTGAATTTTGCCCTCTGTTCTTGATTATTGGACAGAATGGCCTACTTCTGCTCCTAACTCTTTTGGTCTAATGGTCTTATAACAGATTCCTGAGGCACAGCACTGGTGACCGTCCTCCATGCAGAACATTGACCCATCTACAAAGACGCTTTGCTAACTGTGGGTAAGCCAGTTCTAGATCCACAAAGCAATGTCCCCTTGGATCCCATGCCTTCTTAATTTCTCGATAAGCCTTGCATGGGGTACATTATCAAATGCCTGGGGAGATTAAATCAGGGGCATGAACCAAGGGGGATAAACTGAATTGCAGACGGACAACTGTATAGACATCCAAGGTCAGGCAGAGACAATGGGTCTACACACACACACACACACACACACACACACACACACACACACACACACACACACACACACACACACACACACACACACACACACACACACACACAGACTTTCTTACCGCCTCTTCGGCTCTCAGCCGTGTTATTTGACACATACGGGGTGCTATGATTAAAGCATCCTCCCCAACACTACTAGACAGGTGAGTTTGATGGTGATATGCCAGGCTTACGGATGGGTCCTGGACGAGCCCCCAAATGTTCTGAGTATGACTGAGTCGTTGGAGCGTTTCATGGATAGGAAAGTCTTTATTCATCACCACAAACAGACATTATTTTGGAGACCCCCTCGGTGGAGACACCTAAACATAATCTTCATCAAGAGTTCATGGTCTTGAGGAGTTTGGTAAGAATCGGTGATTCGGTGATTCAATACAGTTTCACAAGCAACTACGTCATAAATTACTTCCATATTCTATGTCTGACAAATGGTGCATATGTACAGTGGGAGCACCTTTAGCTGATAAGTCACCTCGGAAGGTTCAGTCACCATTGTTGAGACAAACTAACTCCCACAAATGGTCTAAATATAAATTCATCAGTTTATTCTGAATCTGTCACAGCGAGGATTGCACCTGCTTGACGTAATTGGTTTGTAAATAAATAAAAAATCTTTACTTTTATATCTGTTGAAATCTGTCTCCGTGGAGTCACTAAATGATTTTAAAAACCTCAGGCATGTGTAATCCTAACATCTCATTCCGAGAGAACGTCTGTAGCACAGGAGGACAAACCACTGGACAGAGAAAATGTCTGCAATGTTGGAAAGGTACTTCAGGGTGGGGAAAAGATTGTACGTGTTCATTGCGGTCATTGAAGTTACTGGTGAGCAGCAGAGCAATTCATGTTTGTTATTTCTGTCAAGGCTCTGGAGCAGGGATCCAATCGCAGACCCAGTACAATGCACAGAGTGATATATACTGAGTCACAAATCCCGAGGTACAAACAAAGTCAACTTCAAAATTCAGGTAGAGATCAAAACATCCAGAGAAATCCAAACACCAGAATCGGGAAACAGGCAGAGTCGATATTCAGACGGACAGGGTACAGATACGAATTCTGGAGACGCTGAGGAAAATTCACTGACACAATGTGGCAACAAACCGGTGAAAGTACCGGACTGAAATACACTGAGCAATAAACAGAGCGGCAGGTGATAGGTGGAGCACAATGAGACACGGGTGGCAGCAATACAGGTAACAATGAGAAACAGATGAGAGACGGAGTACTCAGTAATACAGGAGCCGGAGTAGAGCAGGAGCGAGGACAGGACCACATGGCAATGCAAAACTACAGACTGACAGCTGGGGGAAACACACAAAAAGACAGAGTTCAACTGGAGGTACTGACAGTACCGACGCCCCCGCCACTAATAGACTACGGACGCCTCCTGGCGTCACGGCAGGTAAAGCTGGGTGCTGGCGATGGAAGTCCCTAATAAGAGAGGCCTACAGGATGTAACGGGTGGGGTCCCACCAGTGCTACTCAGGCCCGTATCGCTCCCAGTCCAGAAAATACTGGAGTCCACCCTCCCCTCGATGAACGCCCAGCAGTCGACGCACCGTGAACACCTCTGACCCATCGATGAGCCGTGAGGGAGGGGGGTGTTGGGGACAGGGCACAGGGGTGGCTCATGATACACTTTATGCGGGACACATGGAAGGTGTGATGAATGCAGCGGAGAGTGGAGGGGAGCCAGAAAAAACGTTGGGCTTGGGTTGAGTTTCAGATGAATTATCCATTATTTTCCTGGTGAGATCAGACTCATTATTATTGACCACAATAGTCATAGTAGCAGATTGTTGCTCATAATATGGTTTTATCATATTTATATGGCAAAGTTATGTTGGCCTCCTACGATCTAGAGTTTTATCACATAATCCACAACATTAATTTTTGATATAACTTCATAAGGACCATGAAATTTAGCAGGTAAAGGATTCGTTTGCCCTGGGAAAGAAGCCAGCAACTTATCTCCAGGCTTAAATGTCCTAATCCTAGCTTCTTTATCGTACCAGGTTTTAATTTTCTCCTGAGCCGATTTTAAATTTTCCCTGGTTAAGCTGCAAACTTTATGTAATCTGTCTTTAAATTTCAAAACATAGCCCAACAAATTAGTGTGTACCTCTTTATTAATCTATTGTTCTTTTAATAAAGCCAAAGGACCTCTAAATGGCTGATGACCTTAGAAATGGGAAAGGGGCTGTTGAAGCGAGGGGGGGTGGCGAGTTTGCCGGAATCCACCTTGCGGGGTAGGTCTTGGGTTGAAAGCCACACACGCTGTCCCTGGCGATAACGTGGGGCCTTGGAGCGATGACCGTCAGCTTGATGCTTGATCCTAGCAGAGGCACGGTGAAGGGCATTGAGGTCAAAAGTCAAGGGATTAAGCTGCAACTTGTTAAAACTCTGGCTCACCACATCTGGAGTATTACATTGTTACGATCCAGCAACAATTAATATATGATTGAGACAAGGTTTTTTTGCAAATAAAACATTTATTAAACACTGCTCAAAAGAAGAACCCAAAAATAAACAAACGAATAACTTAACCGGAAGTCGGCTGCTATACGGCAATTTAAACCGTTCTTAAAGCGAGAAGTGCGAACTCAGTTCTTTAAAGTAGTATTGCAAAAGTCCCAAATGCTTTACAGTCAGTTAGGAGAGACATTCCTTGGAGTAATAAATTCTCTTTCGTGACGTTACTGCTGATCCCAGCCGAAATATGCCTTGCCCTAAGGATTCACGGAGATGGAAATAAAACGGTTTAAATGCACTGACCTCTCCTTAACGAAGCAATGGATCCGTCTCTAGGTCCTCTAACTGTATGCCTAAATACAAGTTCAAATGGACTGATACCTAATGATTCTTGTACCGACTCCCTTATTGCAAATAGAAGTAAGTGTACACTCTCAACCCAATCATTGTCATTTTCCACATATTACGTCCTAATCATAGTCTTGAGAGTAGAATGAATCCTCTCCAAAGTTCCTTGCGATTCTGGATGTATGCAGACGAAATGAATTGCTTGGCTCACAATTTATAAACTATCTGTTGAAACCATTCAGACATACAATTACTGCCTTGATCAGATTGTATTTCCTTAGGCAACCAAAAATAAGTAAAGAATTTTATAAGAGCATTTGTTGCAGTTTTAGCTGGTATATTCCTAAGTGGTACTGCCGTTGGAAACCTAGACGCAGTGCACATGATAGTCAGCCAGTACAGATAACCAGTTTTTGTTTTTGTTAAAGGACCTACACAATCTACAATAATTTTGGAAAACGGTTCACCAAATGCGGGAATAGGTCGTAGTGGGTTCACTGGACAAACTTGATTTGGTTCACCTACAATTTGGCAAGTATGACACGTTCTGCAAAACGTTGCCACATCTTTCCTTAAACAGGACCAATAAAAATGTTTTAAAATCTTATCCCCAAATTTCCTTACCCCTTGATGTCCACCCAAGGGCACACTACGGGCTAAAGTTAAAAATCTCATTTCGATAAACTTTAGGAACAACTACCTGGTGAGCAATATTCTCCTCTTCCCTTTCGGGAATTGTAGACGATCTCCACTTCCTCATCAACACTACTTTCTGAAAATAATATCCTACTGGCACCTTATCAATTTCACTACCCTGTAGAGCTTGTTCTATTAATTTGATCATCTCAGGGTCTCTGCTCTGCTCTGCTATCATCTCCTTCCGAGACGGAGGCAGATCTTCATGGGCAGACTTAATCCAAGCATCTTGTTCAAACAATGAAGGTAAGAGAGCTTCTCACACATCCTCAGAACTCGAATCCTGAGTTGAACAGTCACGGATAACAACCTCATTCTGCACATCAAGCTTTTAGCCATTGCTCGGGTTACAACACAGGCGGAATATGTATTGGAATCCATCTGCGGTTTCTCTGACTTTATTGTAAAATGCCCCTCAGGAAAAACTTGTCCACCTGTCAAGTCATTGTCTAACAATAAATAAGTATCCTTCACAATAAATAAATATCCTTCACAGGTCAGCTAAGTTGTAGTCCTACTTTAAAAAATCCTGTAACTAACCCTGACCTTAAATATACTTTATGCAAATGTACAGGCATAAGGGCACTCCCTACACCTCGTATATAATTCATCTCACCAGTATCAGACTCATCATTAAACTTTAACACTCTCTTTATCATCAGTGATTGAGAAACTCCAGTATCCCTAAGGATTTTTATTGGCACCGGAGTAGATCACCCTTTCAAGGTTACAAACCCTTCAGTTATAAAATGATCATATCCCTTCCTAACTAGGTCAGACTCTAACAAAGCCTCATTTGTGTTTATCAAACCCTGTGGATTTACAGGTGTTTCAGGATGTTGCACACATGCTTCTGGGACTGCTTCCTTCTCCTTTTTCAATCGGAAGCAGTTAGCTATTACATGATCAGGTTTCTTACAGTAATTACAAATGGGATCAAACTGTCTTTGCTTCACAGCCTTTCCTTCCTCCTTACCTTTCTCACTAATATCTGATTTAGTTTCTGGTTTACCTTGATTCACTGTGTTATTTTTCCTTTTAAAATTTCTGCCATGAGGAAATTTATTCTTAATGATTAAAGCATACTCATCAGCTAATTTAGCAGAGTCCTGCAATGTAGCAGTGTCTCTCTCGTTTATGTATGTCTTTACTTCGTCAGGGATGTGGCTTTTAAATGTCTCCATTAAAATCAGCTCTTTCAATTTATTATAGTCCCTATTTACATTTTTAGAGGAAACCCATCTCACAAAACACACAGCTTTATCTTAAGCAAATTCAAAAGCATATAGGCTCAAAAGCCAAGCAAACAAAAGAATCGTGTATTCCCCTTTTCCAAAACACCAATCGGCAATTAAACAAGCATTTAAGCTCAAAGATGCTACATCCCACGAGCCCCCAATTGTTACGATCCAGCAACAATGAATAGAATTGAGACAGTTTTTTTTATTATAACAAATAAAACATTTATTAAACACTGCTCAAAAAAATCCCAAAAGTAAACAAACGACTAACTTAACCATAAATTGGCTGCTATACGGCAACAGGAACAGTTCTTAAATCCAGAAATGCGTACTCAGTTCTTTAAATTAGTAGATGCAAAAGGCAAATTGATTTACACAGTCAGCTTGGAGAGACTTTACTGGAAGTAATAAATTCTTTTATGTGGCGTTACTGCTGATACCAGCCGAAATATTCCTTGACCGAAGGATTTTCAATAAATGACATAAAACGGCTTAAAGGCTTTGACTATTCCTTGGCGAAACCTTGCTCCAGTCCTTTCTGCTCTTTAGCAGGGACTAGCTTGGATTCAGGTTACTAATTCCTTCTCAATGAAGATCAAATAAAGTCAAACCTGTTTTACCGCCGACAACACCAACTTTCCTCGATCTTTCGGGTTGTCCGATAATTCTTCACTCTCCGACTGGACTTTAACTGGCAGCGATTTTCAGAACTGCCGGCACACCGAATCTTACAGTGGAAACTGAAACTCCACTTTTAAAAACGAAACTGCGTCATAAAATCAGAAAACGCAGCAGAACTGAGTCACTGACGAATGAAAGCACGAATTGACCTGCGTCACGGGAGTGGTTCTCCTTTTATACCCTGTTGAAACAGGCCATCACATGAGTTCTCAGTGGCAGGAAAATTACATCACTCCACCAGCACAAGACCATTACATCTTGCACAGCAGAGCCTCGATTACATCATGGTCATGTCACAGTCACAAGCTACACAGGGGTACGTAACACCTCCCTCCAAAAAAGAAATTCTGAAAGTTGACGAGGATAAAGCAGTGGATGTTGTCCATATGGACTTTTGTAAGGCTTTTGACAAGGTTCTGCACGGAAGGTTAGTTAGGAAGATTCAATCGTTAGGTATTAATATTAAAGTAGTAAAATTGATTCAACAGTGGCTGGATGTGAGATGCCAGAGAGTAGTGATGGCAACTGTTTGTCTGGTTGGAGGCCGGTGATTAGTGGTGTGCCTTAGGGATCTGTACTGGGTCCAATGGTGTTTGTCATATACATTAATGATCTGGATGATGGGGTGGTAAATTGGAGTAGTAAGTATTCAGATGATACTAAGATAGGTGGCATTGTGGATAGTGAAGTGCGTTTTCGGAGCTTGCAGAGGGATTTGGGCCAGTTAGAAGAATGGGCTGAAGGATGGCAGATGGAGTTTGATGCTGATAAGTGTGAGGTGCTGCATTTTGGTGGGAATGATCAAAGTGGGACAGTGCGGTGGAGCAAAGCGATCTAGGAATGATGGTGCATAGTTCCCTGAAGGTGGAATCTCATGTGGATGGGGTGGTGAAGCAAGCTTTTGGTATGCTGGCATTTATAAATCAGAGCTTCGAGTATAGGAATTGGGATGTAATGTTCGGAAAGAATTATAGGAAAGATCCCAACGAAATAGAGAGAGTACAGGGAAGATTTACTTCAACGTTAACTGGGTTTCAGCACCTAAGTTACAAAGAAAGGTTGAACAAGTTAGGTCTTTATTCTTTGGAGTGTGAAAGTTGAGGGGGGACATGATAGAGGAATTTAAAATTATGAGAGGGATAGATAGAGTTGACGTGATAGGCTTTTTCCATTGAGAGTAGGGGAGATTCAAACAAAAGGACATGAATTGAGAATTAGGGAGCAATAGTTTAGGGGTAACACAAGGGGGAATTTCTTTACTCAGAGAGTGGTAGCTGTATGGAACGAGCTTTCAGTAGAAGTGGTAGAGGCAGGTTCGATATTTTCATTTAAAGTAAAATTGGATGGGTATGGTTGGAATGGAATGGAGGGTTGAGGGCAGGTCGGTGGGAGTAGCGTTCGGCATGGACTAGAAGGCCAGAGATGGCCTGTCCCCGTGCAGTAATTGTTATATGGTTATATGGTCATTAACACATTTTTAACAATTAACTATTTACAAAAAAAAAACACAAATGTAAAAAACTGCTTCCGGAACTATCACATACACCTTTAATTTGTGCAGTTTCACTAAATTGAGGACCAATTTAATTTCCTGACTAACAGCAAACGTTTTCCTAGAACCAGAAGACTGATTATCAGACTTTAATTCCGCCATCGCAAGTTCAAATTCCCTCTGTTGATTTTCAGCTTCTAACCAACTTAGTTCCAAGTGAGCTTCCAGTTGTTTCGTTTTATTTTCAGCTTCTAATCGATTTAATTCTTAGTTAGCTTCCAATTGCTTCTGTATTAGTTCAGCTTCTGTCAAAAATATTTTCATCAAAAACACCATAACCTATAGAGTGTTCTGCGATTTTTCTCTGAATTACAGGTTTTGTTGTAACCTTCGAAATACCTTTAAGTTCGAACCTGCTGGCAATCACAGATACATCACTCTTTTTCGCCTTGGATAATAACTGTGGGTCTGGTGATGCCAGGAAGTCGTCAATATTCATTGTTGCCTAATACCACTGACAAACAAATCAAACAAAAGAATCGCGTAATCCCCTTTTCCCAAACACCGATCGATAGTTAAATAAACATTTAAGCAAAAATAAAATTGTACTGATACCGGAAGAGCCCCCAATTGTTACGATGCAGCAACAATAGGTCATGAATAGCATCATGGCTCACGATGTCTCTGCTGAACACAATACGTAATGAAACTAACTCTCTTTTGTTTCTGTGTAATTCATATCCTTCCTTTTCCTAAATATTCATGTGCCTATTGTTACGATTCAGCAACAATGAATATGAAATAGACACAGGTTTTGATAACAAACGACTAATGAAACGATTATCTTACCCGGAAGTCAGTTGCTATACGGCAGCTCGAACAGTTCTTAAAATGAAAAATGCGAACATAGTTCTTAAAAGTAGTAAATGCAAAACTCCTAATGATTTACACAGTCAATTAAGATAACTTTCCTTGAAGTAATAGATTCTCTTATGAAGTGACGTTACTGCTGATCCCCGCCGAAATATGCCTTGCTGGAAGGATTTACGAGGAATGAAAGAAAACGGATTAAATGGACTGACCTTTTCCTTTCGGCGAATAGCTGACTGCCCCAGTCCTTTCTGCTCTTTCAGCAGGGTCTATCGTTGGTGCAGATTACCAATTCCTTCAGAATGAAGATCAAATAAGGTCGAACCTGTTTTACCGCCGACAACACCAACTTCTCTCGATCCTTCAGCTTCCCGAACTTCGATAATTATTCACTCTCCGACTGGACTTTAACTGTAGCGATTTTCAGAACTGCCGGCACAACAATTCTTACAGTAGAAATTAAAACTCCAGTTTAAAACGAAACTGCGTCATGAAATCACATACGCAGCAGAACGGAATCACTGACGAATTAAACCACAAACTGACCTGCGTCACAGCGATGTGTTCTCCTTTTATTCCTGTTGAAAGAGGCCATCACATGATTACATTACTCCACCATCACAAGACCATTACGTCATGCTCAGCAGAGGCTCGATTATATCATGGTCATGTGCAGTCACAAGATACCCACGTGGTATGCAACACTATCTCAGCGCCCTTAAGTGCCGCGATCATAAATGCTTCCAGCACTCCCCATGCTGTTAAGCCAGCCACCGACAACTCTCAACATGGCTCTCCCACAGAAGGAAAGGAGTGGTTGTAGACGGGCCATATTCTGCATGGAGGTCGGTTACAAGTAGTGCGCCTCGGGGATCTGTTCTGGGACCCTTACACTTCTTGATTTTGCAAATGACCTGGGTAAGGAGTGGTGGGATGTGTTAGTAAATTTGCTAATGACACAAAGATCGGGTGTGTTGTAAATAGCTTGGAGGGCTGTCAGAAGGAGCAGCGGTAATTTGATAGAATGCAAAATTGGACTGAAAAGTGGCAGATGGAGTTCAACACAGATAAGTGTAAAGTGGTTCATTTTGGTAGGTCAAATATGATTGTAGAATATTGTATTAATGGTAAGGCTCTTGGTAGTGTGGAAATTCAAAGGAATCTTGGGGTCCGAGTCCAACAGGTGCTCAAAGAAGCAGTGCCGGTTGACTCTGTGGTTAAGAAGGCATACTGTGTATTGGCCTTCATCAATCGTGGAATTGAATTTTGTAGCCGATGGGTAATGTGCAACTATATCGGACCCTGGTAAGACCCCACTTGGAGTCAAGTGCTCAGTTCTAGTTGCTTCACAACAGGGAGGACGTGGAAACGATAGAAAAGGGCGCACAAGAGTGTTGCCTCTATTGGAGAGCATGCCTTATGAAAAGGGATTGATTGAACTCGGCCTTTTCTCCTTGGAGCGACGGAAGATGAGAGGTGACCTGATACAGGTGTATAAGATGATGAGGGGCATTGATCGTGTGGATATTCGGAGGCTTTATCCCAGGGCTGAAATGGCTGCCACAAGAGGGCACAGGTTTAAGGTGCTTGGGAGTAGGTACAGAGGAGATATCAGTGGTAAGTCTTTTTACGCAGAGAGTGGTGAGTGATTGGAATGGGCTGCCGGCAACAGTGGTGGAGGCGGATAAGATAGGATCTTTTAAGGGGCTTTTGGATAGGTACGTAAAGCTTAGAAAAACAGAGGGACATGGGTAAGCCTAGTAAGTTCCAATGTACGGACACGTTCGGCACAACTTTGTTTGATGAAGAGCTTGCATTGTGCTGTAGGTATTCTATTTTTCTAATGATTTTTTAATGTTCCTATAAAGAAATACTCTCATCTCGCACATTATTCAACTTACCCTGTCGCTCTCACTTTAAAGTTGTGATTTCTAGGATTGCACTTTTTTGTCTTATTTCTCTCATGTATTTTAAATTTTAATTTTAAATTAAGCTCATCATCCGGCAAACCACCGAGAGAAACAGTTCCCACCCATCCAATGATTCGATCGAAATCAAGCTCTCCAGTTCAGTTAACGTGCATGGGGATATTCTGCACCATTTACAGCTTAACTGCATCCTTCCTCCGGAGCTGTGATTTGAACTGCACACGGTGATCCAGCTCCTGCAATGCACCTATGGTGAAGGCAAACATATCACGCTCCTCCTTCAGCATCTGATCTACATGGCGCAGAACAGATGGAGGTCCCTTTAGAACAGAGATGAGGAGGGATTTCTATAGTCTGCGGGCGGAGGATCTGTGGTATTCATTGTCATAAATTGCTGCTTGTGTAGAGCGTTTCTGCATGAGCTCAGATTTGTTGGATTTGCTGAAATGACGAGATATCCTTGAACGTAATTGAATTTCTCTTTGGAAATGTAACGAGCCGATGTATTCGTCTGAAGCACTACAAGAAAGATCGGGCAGCGCAGAGATAATTTCATCCACATTGAACTCGCTTGATCTTATTTATCCACCCGCTACTAGCAATGTTATAAATGGTCGGAAGTAGAAGGCGAACTAGTTTGTTTAAAAAAATAGATCAGGAGTATCATTATAAAAATATGTTTAGCGATTCAAGCATTGCAAACATAAAAAATATTCGGGGCAGCTCCACTGAAAATCTTTTGAGGCAATATCAAACGAGTGTCCAACTAGTTCACCTTGAGGACTAGGTATGTTAGATAATGGCACAATGAGTGAAAATAGTTGACACTGTGTGTTTGTTCAGTGGATTGTGTTTAATGTGATCAATGGGAACACACATTGATTTGAACTTTAAAAACAAAGTACACTGCAGATGCTGTGGTCAAATCATCACGTACAAATAAGCTGGATCAACTCAGCAGGTCGAGCAGCATTCGTTGAAATGGGCAGTCAACATTTCGGGCCGAGACCCTTCGTCAGGACTGAAGAAGCAGGGGGCAGGGGCAACCGGGAGATCCTGTCTCTTGTGGTTGCCACCCACTTCAGTTCTGCTTCACATTCCCACTCGGAGATATCCAAACATGGCCTCCTCTACTGCCATGATGAAGCCAAACTCAGGTTGGAGGAGCAACACCTCATATACCGTCTAGGTAGTCTCCAGCCCCTTGGTATGAACATCTAATTCTCGAAATTCCGGTAATTCCTTCCCTCTCCCTTCCACCATCCCACTTTCACTCTGCCTCCTCTTCTAGCTACCTATCTCCTCTCTCATGCTTCTGCCTTCTTCTACGACCCATACTGCTTTCTCCTCACATTCCTTCTTCACCTCTCCGGGCTATCTGCTCACCCTCCCCCAATCCTTGCTCTTTCCTCTGATTGTTTTTTTCACCTGGCACCTTCCACCCTCCCCCCACCTTCTTTATGGGGATCCTGCCCCCTCCTTCAGTCCTCACGAAGAGTCTCGACCCGAAACGTTAACTGCTCATTTCAACGGATGCTGCCCGACCTGCTGAGTTGATCCAGCTTGCTTGTCCTTGTTGATTTGAACTTTCTATAAGAGTTCTATAAGAACTCTTCGAATCGGTGCATGCAGGCAGTTGGGACTCCTCTCTCTCTCTCTCTCTCTCTCTCTCTCTCTCTCTCTCTCTCTCTCTCTCTCTCTCTCTCTCTCTCTCTCTCTCTCTCTCTCTCTCTCTCTCTCTCTCTCTCTTCAGACGTTATAGAGGCAGAGGGATGAAGTCAGTGAGAATTGGAGGAGAAAATCTTCAGAGAGATAGCAGACATCTGCAGGAATCATAAAGTTGTGGTCGCAGGGGATTTTAATTTCCCGCTCCCATACTGTAAGGTTTAGACGGGTTAGAGTTTGTAAAATGTGTTCAGGAAAGTTTTCTAAATCAATATATAGAGGTACCAACTCGAGAGGATGCAATATTAGATCTCCTATTAGGAAACGAGTTTGGACATGTGACAGAAGTGTGTGTAAGGGAGCACATTGGTCCCAGTGATCATAACATCATTAGTTTCAACTTGATCATGGATAAAGATAGATCTGGTCCTCGGGTTGCGGTTCTAAACTGGATAAAGGCCAAATTTGAAGAAACGAGAAAGGATCTAAAAAGCGTGGATTGGGACACGTTTTTTTCTGGCAAGGATGTAGTTGGTAAGTGGGAGGCCTTCAATTGAGAAATATTGAGGGTGCAGAGTTTGTATGTTCCTGTCAGGGTTCAAGGGAAAGTGAATAAGAAAAAGGAACCTTGGTTCTCGAGGGATATTGGAACTCTGATAAAGAAGAAAAAAGAGATGTATAACATGTACAGGCAACAGGGAGCAAATAAGGTACTTGAGAAGAATAAAAAGGGCAAAGGTAAGAGATGAATCAGGAGGGCTAAGACATGAGGTTGCTTTGGCAGTCAAGGTGAAGGATAATCCAAATATCTTCTGCAGGTATATTAAGAGACAAGGGATAGTAAGAGATAAAATTGGCTCTCTTGAAGATCAGAGTGGTCGGCTATGTATGGAACCAAAAGAAATGGGCGGGGGGGGTGGAATCTTAAATTGTTATTTTTTTGAGTCTGTATTTACTAAGGAAAATGGCATGGAATCTATGGAAATAAGGCAAACAAGTAGCGAGGTGGTGGAACCTACACAGATTGAAGAGGAGGAGGTGCTTACTGTCTTGAGGCAAATCAGAGTAAAAAAATCCCTAGGACCTAACCGGGTATTCCCTTGGACCTTGAAGGAGACTGGTGTTGAAACTGCAGAGGCCCTGGCAGATATATTTAAAATGTCGGTATCTACGGCTGAGGTGCCGGAGTATTGGAGGATAGCTCATGTTGTTCCGTTGTTGTAAAAAAGGCTCTAAAAGTAATCCTGGAAATTATAGGCTGGTAGGTTTGTAGTAAGTAGTAGGTAAATTACTGGAAGCAGTACTAAGAAATAGGATCTACAAGTATTTGGATAGATAGTGACTTATTAGGGAGAGTCAACATGGCTTTGTGCGTGGTAGGTCATGTTTAACCAATCTATTAGAGTTTTTCGAGGAGGTCACCAGGAAAGTGGATGAAGTGGATGTTGTCAACATGGATTTCATTAAGGCATTTGACAAGGTCCCGCATGAGAGGTCAGTTAGGAAGATTCAGTCGCTAGGTATACATGGAGAGGTAGTAAATTGGATTAGACATTAACTCAGTGGGAGAACCCAAAGAGTGGTAGTGGAGGATTGGTTCTCTGAGTGGAACATTGTACATTGTTATTTGTCATCTATATCAATGATCTGGATGATAATGTGTTAAATTGGATCAGCAAATTTCTGATGATACAAAGATTGGAGGTGTAGTGGACAATGAGGAAGGTTTTCAAAGCTTGCAGAGGAATTCGGACCGCTGAAAAATGGCCTGACAAATGGCAGATGGAGTTTAATGCAGACAATTGTGAGGTTTTGCACTTTAGAAGGAGAAACCAAGGTAGAACCAACAAGGTGAATTGTAAGACCCGGACGAACAGAGGGATCTAGGAATACAGGTACATAATTCCCTAAAAGTGGGGTCACAGCTAGCTAGGGTCGTAAAGACAGCTTTTGCTACATTCACCTCTATAATGCAAGTTCTGAGTATGTTACGTACCCGTGGCTGTCTTGTGACAGGCACATGACCATGATGTAATTGAAGCATTACTGGGCATGATGTAACGGTCTTGTGATGGTGGAGTGATATAATTTTCCCGCCAGTGAGAGGTCATGTGAAGGCTTTTTTCAACAGGCTTAAAAGGAGAACCCCTCGCTGTGACACAGGTCAGTTCATGGCTTAATTCGTCAGTGACGCCGTTCTGCTGCGCATTTGATTTCATGACGCAATTTCGTTTTAAATTGGGGGTTTAATTTCTGCTGTAAGAATCGCTGAAAATCTGAAAATCGCTACTAGTTAAATTGCAGTCGGAGAGTGAATAATTATTTTGGGAAGCTGAAGGATCGAGAGAAGTTGGTGTTGTCGGCGGTAAAACAGCTTCGACCTTATTTGATCCTCATTTTGAAGGAATTGGTCATCTGCACCCACGACAGACTCTGCTGTAAGAGCAGAAAGGACTGGGGCGGTGAGCTATTCGCCAAACGGAAAAGGGCAGTCCTTTTAAGCCGTTTTATTTCCTTCATCGTAAATCCTTCGGGCAAGGCATATTTCGGCTGGATTCAGCAGTAACGTCGCGTCGTAGAAGAATTCGTTACTTCTCAGAAAATCTCTTCTAACTGACTGTGTAAGTCAGTTGGACTTTTTCATTACTGTTTTAAAGAGCTGTGTTCGTATTTCCCGTTTTAAGAACTGTTCGAGTTGCCGTATAGCAGCTGACGTCCGGTTAAGTTGGTCGTTTATTTACTTTTGGTGTTTTTGTTGAGCAGTGTGTAATAAAGCTTCTATTTGTTTATAAAAAAAAACTGTCTCAATTCTACATTCATCGTTGCTGAATCATAACAATTGGGGGCTCGTGGGATATGAACAGTTTTTGTGCTTAAATGCTTGTTCAATTATCGATTGGTGTTTTGGATCTATTCTGTTGTTTCTGAATGGTATTCTGCAACAATGAATAAGACGACTTCCTGACATGGGCAGATCCAGAGTTATAAGCGAAGGCGTCAAAGAGTGATGCATCTGAGATAGCCAGCAGGTTGGAACTTATTGAAGGTATTTCGAAGGTTACAACAAAGCGTATAATTCAGAGGAAAATCTCGGAACACTACATAGATTCGGGTGTTTTGGATGAAACGGTGTTCGACAGGTTCCCTGGACAGCGATCCAGGTACACATGCAACAAGTAGCTTTAGAAAAATCTTAGAATAGAAGCTGAAATAAAACAGCGCAACTGGAAGCTAACTTGGAACTAAGTCGAATAGAAGCTGAAAATAAAAAGAAGCAATTGGAATCTAACTTGGAACTATGTCGGTTAGAAGCTGAGAAACAATAGAGGGAATATGAAATGCGATGGCGGAAGTAAAGTCTGAGAATCAGTCTTCTGGTTCAAGGACAACGTTTGGTGTTAGTCCGGAAATTAAACTGGTCCCTCCATTTAATGAAACAGAAGTAGAGAAATATTTTCAACATTTTGAAATTCAGAGAGGCCGAAAGAGAAATGGCCAGTGTTGTTACAGAGTGTAATTAAAGGCAAAGCACAACAAGTTTATACGGCTTTAACTGCTGAGCAAGCACTTGATTATTATACTTTGAAACTGCATATATTAAAGGCGTATGAGCTAGTTCCAGAAGCATATAGAGAAAGATTCCGAAATTTAAAGAAATCTGTGAAATTCACCTACGATAAAGCTGTGTGTTTTGAGAGATGGGTTTCCTCTAAAAAATCAAATCGGGGACCATAATACATTGTAAGAGCAGATTTTAATGGAGAGATTTAAACGGAGCATCTGTGTTGAAGTAAAGACATACATAAATGAGAGTGCCACTACTACATTGCAGGACTCTGCTCATTTAGCTGATCAGTATGCTTTAATCCACAAGAATAAATTTCATCAGAGCAGAACTTTTAAAAGGAAAAGTAACACGTTGAATCAAGGTAAACCAGAAATTAAATCAGAAGTTAGTGAGAAAAGTAAGGAGGAAGAAAACCCTGTGAAGGAAAGATAGTTCGGTCCCATTTGCAATTATTTTAAGAAACCTAGTCACGTAATAGCCAACTGTTTCCATTTGAAGAGGAAGTAGAAATGAGGCTTTGTTAGAATCTGACCAATTTAAGAAGGGATATGATCATTTTCTAACTGAAGGATTTGTATCCTTGGAAGAGGGTTCCACTCCGGTGCCAGTAAAATTCCTTAGTGATACTGGATCTTCTCAATAACTGATGTTGGACAGTTTGTTAAAGTTTAATGATGAGTCTGATACTGGGAAGGTAAACTTTATACAAGGTTTTAGGAGTGCCATTATGGCTGTAGATTTGCATAGATTAAATTTATGGTCAGGGTTAGTTACAGGACTTGTTAAAATAGGGCTACAACCTAACTTACCTGTGTCGGATATTTATTTATTGTTAGGAAATGACTTTGCAAATGGACAGGTTTTTCCTGTAGTGCATTTGACGATAAAGTCAGAGGAACCACGGATGGATTCAAACACAGATTCCTCCTGTGTTGTAAATCGAGTTACGGCTAAAAAGCTTGATGTGCAGAATGATGTTGTTACCCATGATTGATCAGCTCAGGATTCGAATTTTGAGGATGTGTCAGAAACTTTTTACCTTCATTGTTTGAACAAGGTTTTGGAGCAAGTCTGACCATGAAGATTTGTCTCTGTCTCGGAAGGAGATTATATCAGTGCAGAGTACAGACCCTGGGATAACAAATTAAAAGAACAAGTTTTACCGGATAGTGAAACTGATAAGTTGCCAGTAGGATATTATTTTGAGAAAGGAGTATTGACGAAGAAGCGGAGATCGCCTTCAATTCCTGCAAGTGATGAATGGAATATTGTTCACCAGTTAGTCGTTCCCAAAGTTTATGGCAATCAGATTTTAACTTTAGCCCATAGGCTCAAAGGGTGAGGAAAACTGTAGACAAGATTTTTGAACATTATTACTGGCCTGCTTTGAGAAAAGATGTGGCGACGTTTTGCGGAACGTGCCATACTTGCCAAATAGTGGGTAAACCTAATAAAGTAACTCCAGTGGCCCCACTGCAACTTATTCGGCACTTGGTGAACCGTTTTCCAAAATTATTATAGATTATTTAGGACCATTACCAAAAACAAAAACTGGCCATCCGTACTTGCTGTGTACTGCATCTAGCTTTCCAGAGGCAGTACCATTTAGGAATATAACAACTAAAACTGTAACAAAGGCTCTAATAAAATTCTTTACTTATTTTGGGTTTCCTAAGGAAATACAATCTGCTCAAGGCAGTAATTTTATTGCTGGATTGTTTCAACGGATAGTTTATAAAATGGGAGCTAAACAAATTACTCCGTCTGCATACCATCCAGAATCGCAAGGTGCCTTGAAGAGGTTTCATTGTACCCTGAAGTCTATGATTAGGACGTATTGTGTGGAAAATGAAAATGATTGGGATGAGGGTATAACTTACTTATATTTGCAGTACGTGAGTTGGTTCAAGAATCACTAGGTTTCAGTCCATTTTAACTTGTATTAGGGCATAGTGTTATAGGACCTTGGACCTTATTAAAAGAACAATCGATTAATAAAGAGGTACACACTAATTTGCTGGACTATGTTTTAAAATTTAAAGGCAGATTACATAAAGCATGTCAGTCAGCCAGGTAAAATTTAAAATCGGCTCAGGAGAAAATGAAAACCTGGTACGATAAAGAAGCTAGGATGAAGCGTTTAAGCCTGGAGATAAGGTGCTGCTTCTTTTTCCAGTGGAAACGAATCCGTTACAAGCTAAATTTCATGGTCCTTATGAAATTATATCTAAAATTAATGATGTGGATTACATGATAAAAACTCCAGATTGTAAAACGTCAAAGCAACTTTGTTATACAAATATGATAAAACCATATTATGAGAAACAGTCTCATAATATGATCACAGTGACTGTTGTGGTCAATAATAATAAGTCTGATTCACTAGGAATATAATGGATGATGTTACGTACTCGTGACACGTGACTGGGGTTGAAGCTATACTGGGCTTGAGGTAATGGTCTTGTGATGGTGGAGTGACGTCATATTCCCGCCAGTAGAGATCATGTGACAGATTTTCTTTACAGGGTATAAGAGGAAGACACGTCCCTGTGAGGTGGGGGCAGTTCGTGGCTAGATTTGCCACGTTGACTTCATGCCACTGCGTGATTTAATGTGATGACGCAGTTTAGTTGAAAGATGAAGTTTTAACTAATGCCTATAGTTTAAAAGGTCATTGCCAGCAGTTTCTTTACAATACTGTTGGTTAAGAATCGGTGGAGAGTGAAGATCGGAGTTCGGGAGTTAAAGATCGAGGAGAATCGAATTTCGACGGTGAAACGGGTTCGACCTTGTTTGATCCTTATTCGGAAGGATTTCGTTGACTATTCTCGTGTCAATCCCTGGGAAATACCAGAAAGGATTGAGAATGGTGATAAAGGAAAGGTCAGTGCCTTTAAGCCGTTACGTTTCATAAAATTCTTCGTGGGAAGAGTTCGACTTTGGAAACGGAAGAGAAACGACGTGGAAGAGGATTTAAATCGCCTTAAAAGTCTCTCTTTTTAAATGGACTGTGAGCATTTTGAACTTTTGGCAATACCACTTTAAAAAACTGTTTTTGCTGCATCGCTTTAAGAACTGTTAAGCTGCCGCACAGCAGCTGATTTCCGGTTACGTTAGTGTTTGTTTACTTTTGGGGGGCTTGTTTTCAGTGTTTAATAAACGTGTTATTTGTTATAAAAACCCTTGCCTAACTCATATATATTTAATGTTGCCTGAATACGTAACATAAATATGGAAGCTGCGTCCGGATTGGATTGTTTGAGTTTAAAAGCTTGTTGAATTTTGAGTCGGTGTTTTGGACACGGGGAGTACTCGATTATTTTGTTTGATTGGCTTGTGAGTGGTATTCGGCAACGATGAATATTGATGAGTTTCTGGATTCGCCAGGCGCGGAGTTGTTAGCGAAGGCGAAAAAGACTGAGATGTCTGAGATAGCTAGTAGATTGCAACTTAAAGGTATTTTGAGGACTACATCAAAGGCTGTTATACAGAGAAAAATCGCGTCTCACTTTGTGGATTCGGGTGTTTTTGATGATTCGGTTTTAGAGTCGTTTCCAATAAGTAATCTGGAGATGCAGTTGCAAATCGAACAAATGATGTTAGAGCGTTGTAAATTAGAGGCTGAACAAAAACAGAGATAATTTGAATATGCAATGGAGGAATTAAGGTCTGGGAAACAGTCTTCTGGTTTGTTGCTGTTCAAGAAAATAAATTGGTCCCTCCATTCAGTGAAGCAGAAGTGGAAAGATATTTTCAACATTTTGAAACTATTGCTCGGATGTCAGTGTGGCCGAAAGATAAATGGACAGTGTTGTTACAGAGTGTAATTAAAGGTAAAGCACAACAAGTTTATACAGCTTTAACTGCTGCGCAAGCACTTGATTATGATATTGTGAAAATGCATATACTCAAAGCATACGAATTAGTCCCAGAAGCATATAGAGAAAGATTTAGAAGTTTGAAAAAGTCTGTGGACTTATGTGGAATTTGCCTATGATAAAGCTGTGTGTTTTGAGAGATGGGTTTCTTCTAAAAATGTAAATGGGGACTATGATACATTGAGAGAGCTGATTTTAATGGAGGAATTTAATAGAAGCATTCCTGTTGAAGTAAGGACCTACTTAAATGAGAGGGATACTGATAAATTGCAGGACTGTGCTAGATTAGCTGATGAGTATGTTTTAATCCATAAGAATACATTTCCTCAGGGCAGAATTTTTAAGAGGAAAAATAACATGGAGACTCTAGGTAAATCAGAAATTAAATCAGAGGTTAATGAGAAAGGTAAGGAGGAAGGAAAACCTGTGAAGGAAAGACAGTTTGGTCTTATTTGTAACTATTGTAAGAAGCCTGGCCATGTATTAGCTAACTGTTTCAAATTGAAAAAGAAAGAGAAGGAAGCAGTTCCAGATGCTTGTGTGCAACATACTGAAGAACCTGTAAAATTACAGGATCTGGTAAACACAAATGAGGCTTTGTTAGAGTCTGACCAAGTTAGAAAGGGATATGATCATTTTATAACTGAAGGGTTTGTATCCTTGAAAGAAGGATCTACTCTGGTGCCAATAATAATCCTTAGGGATACTGGAGCTTCTCAATCACTGATGTTAGACAGTGTGTTGAAGTTTAATGAAGAGAGTGATACTGGTGAGGTAAATTACATAAGAGGTGTTGGGAGTGATTTTATGCCTCTACATTTACATAAAGTAAATTTAAAATCAGGGTTAGTTACAGGATTTGTTAAAGTAGGATTACAGCATAGCTTACCTGTGAAGGGTATTTCTTTATTGTTAGGTAATGACTTGGCAGGTGGACAAGTTTTTCCTGAAGTGCATTTAACAATGGAGTCAGAGGAGCCAGAGATGAATTCTAACACAGATTCTTCCTGTGTTGTGACTAGAGCTATGGCTAAAAGGATTGATGTGCAGAATGAGGTTGTTACTCAGGAATGTTCAACTCAGGATTCGAGTTTTGAGGATGTGTCAGAGACTTTCTTACCTTTGTTGTTTGAACAAGATTCTAGGAGTAAGTCTGACTATGAAGATTTATCTCTGTCTCGGAGGGAGATGATAGCAGAGCAGAATAGAGATCCTGAGATTGAAAAGTTAAGAGAGCAAGCTTTACTAGGTAGTGAAATTGAGAATATGTCAGTAGGATATTACTTGGAAAAAGGAGTGTTCATGAGGAAGTGGAGGTCACCTACAATTCCTGCAAGTGAGGAATGGAATATTGTTTACCAGGTAGTTGTCCCGAAAGTTTATCGAAATGAGATTTTGACTTTAGCTCATAGTGTGCCTTCAGGTGGACATCAAGGGGTAAGGAAAACTGTGGACAAGATTTTAAAACATTTTTACTGGCCTGGTCTAAGAAAAGATGTGGCGATGTTTTGTAAAACGTGCCATACTTGTCAAATTGTGGGTTAACCAAATCAACTTACAACAGTAGCTCCATTACAACCTATTCCAGCATTTGGTGAACTGTTTTCTAAAGTTATTGTAGATTGTGTTGATCCATTTCCAAAGACAAAAACTGGTTATCTGTATTTGTTGACTATTATGTGTACTTCGTCTAGGTTTCCAGAGGCAGTACCACTTAGGAATATAAAAGCTAAAACTGTGACAAAGGCTCTTATAAAATTCTTTACTTATTTTGGATTACCTAAGGAAATACAAACTGATCAAGGCAGTAATTTTATGTCTCGATTGTTTCAACAGATAGTTTATAATTTGGGAGCTAAGCAAATCACTTCGTCTGCATATCATACAGAATCGCAAGGTGCCTTGGAGGGGTTTCATTCTACCCTCGAGAATATGATTAGGACATATGGTGTGGAAAATGAAAGTGACTGGGATGAGGGTATAATCCTACTTTTATTTGCAGTAAGGTAGTCGGTACAGGGATTTTCAGGTTTCAGTCCATTTGAACTTGTGTTTGGCATAGAGTTAGAGGACCTTTAGCTTTATTGAAAGAAGAGTGCATTAGTAAGGAAATACACACTAATTTGTTGGACTATGTTTTGAAATTTAAGGACAGGTTACATAAAGCTTGTAGCTTAGCCCAGGAAATTTTAAAGTTGGCTCAGGAGAAAATGACAACTTGTTATGATAAAGAAGCTAGGATGAGGATGTTCAAGCCTGGAGATAAGGTGTTGGTTCTTTTCCCAGTGCAGACAAATCCTTTACAAGCTAGATTTCATGGTCCTTATGAAATTGTGTCTAGAATCAATGATGTGGATTACGTAATAAAAACTCCAGATCGTAGAAGGTCAACACAACTTTGCCATATAAATATGATTAAACTATATTATGAGAAACAATCTAATACTGTGACTGTTGTGGTTTGTGAGAATGAGCTTGATTTAACTAGGAACATGATCGATGATTCATCTGACTTTCATTCTAAATCCAACATTGTTTCTGTTAGGTTACCAAATTCAACCATTCTGGAAAATATGGATGAGAAATTAGCACATTTACAGCTAGAGCAGAAACAACAGGTGAAGGAATTAATTTTTAAATATAAGGATTTGTTTCCAGATGTTCCGAGAAGGACTACTATAGCTTCACATGATGTAGATGAACATCTACATCTATATGTAGATATAGGATGAACATTGAAAAATGTGAATTTGCTGAGAAAGGAATTGAATATATGTTTAGAGAATGATATTATTAGACATTCTAACTAGAATTGGAGTTCGCCATGTGTTATGGTGCGAAAACCAGATGGTAGTATTAGGTTTTGTACGGACTATAGGAAGGTGAATGCTGTAACGAAAACAGATGCATATCCAATTCCTAGAGTAGATGATTGTGTAGATAAAGTTGGAAAAGCAAAGTTCCTTACAAAGATTGATTTATTGAAAGGGTATTGGTGTGTTCCATTAACGGACAGAGGTAGAGAGATTTCTGCATTTGTAACTTCATCTGGGTTATATGACTATAATGTTCTTCCATTTTGGATGAAGAATGCCCCAGGTACTTTCCAGAGGATGATTAACTCTGTGATTCAATGATTGAAAGATACTGATGCTTATATTGGTGATTTAGTGACAGGAAATGATACTTGGGAAGCACACATAATTGCGGTGGAGAAATTGTTTGAAAAGCTTTCAAAAGCTAACTTAACTATTAATTTAGCTAAGAGTGAATTTGGACGTACCACTGTGACTTACCTTGGTTATGTTGTGGGTCAAGGTAAGGTAGTTCCTGGTCAGGCAAAGGTTCAGGCAATTTTAGAGATTACCACTCCAACGGGGAAGAAACTCTCAGAAGATTGTTGGGAATGGTAGGATGTTATCGAAAATTTTGTAGGAATTTTGCTAATGTTGCCCTTCCATTAACTAACCTTTTGCAGAAGAATGTGAAGTTTGTGTGGTCAGTGCCTTGTCAAGAAGCATTTGAAAAATTAAAAATAATGATATGTCAACAACCTGTGCTTAAGGCACCTGACTTTGAAAAACCTTTTTCATTAGCTGTAGATGCTAGTGATGAGGGTGCAGGAGCAGTATTAATGCAAAGGAATGAGGATGATGAGGTTGATCATCCAGTAGCTTACTTTTCTAAGAAATTTAATAAGCATCAAAGAAATTATTTGACAATAGAGAAAGAATTGTTATCTCTTGTTTTAGCTTTAGAATATTTTGAGGGATGTGTTGGTACAACTCAAAAACCACTTATTGTTTACACTCATCATAATCCGTTAGTTTTTCTGAGTAAGATGAAAAACAAAAACAGAAGATTATTAAATTGGAGTTTGATGTTACAAGAGTACAATATTGTGATAACTCACGTTAAAGGTAAAGGTAATGTGGTTGCTGATTGTCTATCTCGATGTTGAATGTACAATGTATTTTTTTTATGGAGTGGTTTTCTTTCAATTGCAACACTCCTACTGTATTGTGAGTTGTAAGCTGTTATATGATGGTATTGTATATTGTGTATGTTATAAAATTTATACATTTGTTTTTCGTGTAAGTAGTTGTTAAAATTGTTGTTCTTGTCAGACCAAAAATGTATATTTTTTGGAGGGAGGTGTTACGTACTCGTGACACGTGACAGTGGTACCCTTGTCACATGACTGGTGTTGAAGCTATACTGGACTTTTGGTAATGGTCTTGTGATGGTGGAGTGACGTCATTTCCCGCCAGTGGAGATCATGCGACAGGTCTTTTTTACAGGGTATAAGAGGAGGACCCCTCCCTGTGAGGTGGGGGCAGTTCGTGGCTGGATTTGCCCCGTTGACCTCATGCCACTGCGTGATTTAATGTGATGACGCAGTTTAGTTGAAAGATGTAGTTTTAACTAATGCCTAAATTTTAAAAGGTCATTGCCAGCAGTTTCTTTACAATACTGTTGGTTAAGAATCGGTGGAGAGTGAAGATCGGAGTTCGGGAGTTAAAGATCGAGGAGAATCGAAATTCGACGGTGAAACGGGTTCGACCTTGTTTGATCCTTATTCGGAAGGATTTCGTTGACTATTCTCGTGTTAATCCCTGGGAAATACCAGAAAGTATTGAGAATGGTGATAAAGGATAGGTCAGTGCCTTTAAGCCGTTACGTTTCATAAAATTCTTCGTGGGAAGAGTTCGACTTTGGAAACGGAAGAGTAACGACGTGGAAGAGGATTTAAATCGCCTTAAAAAGTCTCTCCTTTTAAATGGACTGTGAGCATTTTGAACTTTTGGCAATACCACTTTAAAAAACTGTTTTTGCTGCATCGCTTTAAGAACTGTTAAGCTGCCGCACAGCAGCTGATTTCCGGTTACGTTAGTGTTTGTTTACTTTTGGGGGGCTTGTTTTCAGTGTTTAATAAACGTGTTATTTGTTATAAAAACCCTTGCCTAACTCACATATATTTATTGTTGCCTGAATACGTAACAACGATTCATCTGAAACTCATTCTAAAGTCATCATTGTTTCTGTCAGATTACCAAACTGAATCATTCGGGAAAATATTGATGAGAAATTAGCTCATTCATAGCCAGAGCAGAAGCCGCCGTTGAAGAAATTAATTTTTTAATTTATATTTTAAATATAAAGATATATTTGCAGGCGTTCTTAGGAGAACCACAGTAACTTCATGTGATGTAGATGTTGGAGCTGCAAAAAACATAAGGCAACATCCATGCAGGATGAAAATGAAAAGAAATGTGAACTTGCTGAGAAAGAAATTAAATGTATGGCAGAGAATAATAATATTAGACATTCCAACTCGAATTGAAGTTCACCTTGCGTTATGGTGCCGAAGTCAAACGGTAGTATTCGGTTGTGTACGGACTACAAGAAGGTGAATGCTGTAACGAAACCAGATGCATATCCAATTCCTCGAGTGGATGGTTGTTTAGATAAATGTGGAAAAGCATAGATCCTTACAAAGATTGATATATTGAAAGGGTATTGGTGTGTTCCATTGATAGATAGAGGTAGAGAGATTTCTGCATTTGTAACTCTATCTGGGTTGTATAATTATAATATTCTTGAAGATGAAGAATGCCTCAGGAACATTCCAGCGGATGATTAACTCTGTGATTCAGTGGTTAAAAAATACTTATGCTTATGTTGACTATTTAGTTACGGGAAATGATACTTGGGAAGCAGACTTTACTGCGGTGGAGAAACTCTTCGAAAAGCTTTTAAAAAGTAATTTAATTATTCATTTAGCTAAAAGTGAATTCGGTCATGCCACTGTAAATTACCTTGGTTCTTTTGTAAGTCCGTGCTTGGTTAAGTAAAATGGTTAAGGAAATACATCAAACTTCAATTTAGTAACAAAGGTTTAATGTTACAGGAGAACAATATATTGATAACTCATTTTAAAGGCAAAGATAAAGTGATTGCTGATTGTCTATCTCGATTTTGAATGCACAATGTATTTTTTTATGAAGTGATATTATTTTTAATAATTGTAGTACTCCTACTGCATAATAAGTTGTAAGATTCTGTATGACAATACTTAATCTCACCCAGTACCACTGGCCCGCACTCAGCGCATAACCCTCCAATCCTTTCCTGTCCATATACCTATCCAATTTTACTTTAAATGACAATACAAAACCGGCCTCTACCACTTCTACAGGAAGCTCATTCCACACAGCTACCACTTTCTGAGTAAACAAATTCCCCCTCGTGTTCTTAAAATTCTGCCCTCTAAATCTCTAATCATGTCCTCTTGTTTGAATATCCCATACTCTCCATGGTTATATATGGTATTATATATAGTGGAGAACGCCTACAATTCCTGCAAGTGCTGAATGGAATATTGTTCACAAGGTAGTTGTTCCTAATGTTTTTCGAAATGTGGTTTTAACTTTAGCACAGTGTGTTCTTTGGTGGACATCAAGGGTTAAGGAAAACTGTGGACAAGATTTTAAAACATTTTTACTGGGCTGATTTGAGAAAAGATGTGGCGACGTTTTGCAGAACGTGTCATACTTGCCAAATTGTGGGTAAACCTAATCAAGTTACTCCAGTAGCAACCCCGCAACCTCTTCCAGCATTCGGCGAACTGTTTTCGAAAGCTAATATAGATTGTGTAAGTCCTTTACCAAAAACAAAAACTGGTTATCAGTATTGGCTGACTATCACGTGCACTGCGTCTAGTTTTCCAAAGGCAGTACCACTTCGGAATAAAACAACTAAAACTGTAACAAAGGCACTTATAAAATTCTTTACTTACTTTGGGTTGCCAAAGAAAATACAATCTGATCAAGGCAGTAATTTTATGTCTGGATTGTTTCAACAGACAGTTTATAAATTGTGAGCTAAGCAGTTCATTCTTCGGCTGCATACCATCGAGAATCGCAAGGAGCATTGGAGAGGTTTCATTCTATCCTGAAGACTATGATTTGGACGTAATGTGTGGAAAATGAAAATGATAGGGATGAGGGTATACACTTGCTTCAATTTGCAGTAAGGGAGTCGCAACAAGAATCATTATGTATCAGTCCGTTTGAACTTGTATTTGGGCCGACAGTTAGAGGACCTTTGGCTTTATTAGCGAACGCTGGATTAATAATGAGGTACACACTAACTTAATGGACTGTATTTTGAAATTTAAAGACAGATTGCATAAAGCATGCAGATTTGCCAGGGAAAATTTGAAATCGGCTCAGGAGAAAATGAAAACTTTGTACGATATCGAAGCCAGAATGAGGACATTTAAGCCTGGAGGTAAGGTGCTGGTTCTTATCCCACTGCAAACGAATCATTTACAAGCTAAACTTCATGGTCCTTATGAAATTATATGTAAAATTAATTATGTGGATTATGTGATAAAAATTACAGAACGTAGAATGCCAACACAACCTTGCCGTATAAATATGATAATACCATATTATGAGAAACTGTCTTCTACTATGACTGTTGTGGGCAATAGTAGAAATAATGCAAATGTAAAAGATGAGAGCTCATTGTCTAACTCGCTTTTGAACGTTCAATGCAATCTTATATGAAGTGATTTTTTGAATTTTTCTAGCACTCCTACTGTATAGTAAATTGTAAGATGCTGTATGATAATACTATGTATAATCAGAATGTAGTAAATTTTATCCATTTTTTTTTGCAAATAGTTAATTGTTAAAATTTTGTTCATGACCGTTTTTTTTTAATGTGGTTATCTTGTGACAGTCGCATGACCATGATGTAATTGAGGCTCTGCCTGGCATGATGTAATAGTCTTCTGATGGTGGAGTGATGTAATCCACCCGCCAGAGAGAATTCCTGTGATGGCCTGTTTCAAAAGGGTATAAAAGGAGAATCCTTCCCTGTGACGTAGGGCAGTTCAAGGTTTAATTCGTCCGTGACTCCGTTCTGCTGTATATTTGATTTTATGACGCTTTTTCTTTTAAAATCGGTGTGCTTTCATTTCTAGAAATCGCTGCCAGTTAAAGTCCAGTCGGAGAGTGAAGAATTATCGAAGTTCGGAAAAACCGAAAGATCGACGACAATTGGTGTTGTCGGCGGTAAAACAGGTTTGACCTTATTTAATATTCAATCTGGACGAATTAGCAACCTAAATCCAAGATAGTCCATGCTAAAGAGCAGGAAGGATTGAAACAGGGTTATTCGCCAACGGAAAGTCAGTGCCTTTAAGACGTTTTATTTCCTTCATCAAAGATCCTCCGGTCCAGGCAAACATCGGATGGGATCAGCAGTAACACCACGTAAGAGAATATATTTATTCGAGGAAAGCCTGTGCTAACCGACTGTGTAAATTATTTGGACTTTTGCATCTACTACTTTAAAAAACTGAGTTGGCATTTCTCATTTTAAGAACTTTTCGAGCTGCAGTATAGCAGCCAACTTCCGGTTAAGTTAGTCGTTTGTCAACTTCTGGGTTTTTTGAGCAGAGTTTAATAAATGTTTTATTCGTTATATATTTTTTTTAAAAACTGCCTCAATTCTATTCCTTTTTGCTGGATCGTAACAATTGGGGGCTCGAAGGATGTATATATATATTTTTTAATTTTAAATGCCTGTTTAATTATCGATCGGTCTTTTGGAAAAGGAGAATATCCGATTCTTTTGATTGATTGGCTTTTTAGTGGTATCCGGCATTGACGACTTCCTGGCATCGCCAGATCCAGAGGTATTAATGACGGCGAAATAAAGTGATGTATCTGAGATTGCTGGCAGGTTGGAACTTATTTCGAAGTTTACAACAAAACCTGTAATTCAGAGAGAAATCGCGGAACACTATATAGATTCGGGTATTTTTGTTGAAACGATTTTAGATAAGTTCCCTGTAAGTAAAGTAGCGATTCAGTTACACCTGGAACAGGCAGCGTTAGAAAATCTTAGACTAGATGCTGAATTAAAACAGAAACAATTGGAAGCTCACTTGGAACTAAGTCGATTAGAATCTGAAAATAAAAGGTGGGAATTTGAACTTGCGATGTTGAGATTAAAGTCTGAGAATGAGTCTACTGGTTCTAGAAAAACGTTTGTTGTTAGTCAGGAAATGAAATTGGTCCCTCCATTTAGTGAAACAGAAGAAGGGAAATATTTTAAAAATTTCGAAACTGTTGCTCTGATTTCAGAGTTGCCGAAAGAGAAATGGCCAGTGTTGTGACAGAGTGTAATTAAAAGCAAAGCACAACAGGTTTAAACAACTTTAACTGCTGAGCAAGCTCTTGATAATGATACTGTGAAACTGCACATATTAAAGTCGTATGAGTTAGATCCGGAAGCTTGTAGAGAAAGATTAAGAAAATTGAAGAAATCTGTGGAAAAAAATCTTATGTGGAATCTGCGTACGATAAAGCTTTTGTGTTTTGAGAGAAGGGTTTCCTCTAAAAATGCAAATGGTGACTATAATAAATTGAAGGAGCTGATTTTAATGGAGGCTTTTAAAAGGAGCATCCCTGATGAAGAAAAGACATAATTAAATGAGAGGGTCACTGCTGCATTTCACGACTCTTCTAAATTAGCGGATGAGTATACTTTAATGCAGAAGAATAGATTTCCTCGGGGCAGAACTTTTAAAAGAAAAAATGAACAGTGAATCAAGGTAAACCAGAAATAAAATCAGATGTTATTGAGAAAGGTAAGGAGGACGGAAAGGCTGTGAAGGAAAGACAGTTTGGTCCCAGTTGTAATTACTGTAAGAAACCTGGTCATGTAATAGATAACTGTTTCACATTGAAAAAGAAGGAGAAGGAAGTAGTCCCATATGACTGTGTGCAACATACTCAAACACCTGTAAATCCAGAGGATTTGAGAAACACAAATGAAGCTTTGTTAGTGTCTAACCAAGTTAGGAGCGGCTCTGATCATTTTGTAACAGAAGGGTTTGTATCCTTGTAAAAGGATCTACGGTGCCAGTAAAAATTCTTAGGGATTTTGAAGATTCTCAATCACTGATATTAGACAGTGTGTTAAAGTCTAATGATGAGTCTGATACTGGTCAGGTAAATTATATACCAGGTGTAGGGTGTGCCGATATGCCTGTACATTTGCAGAAGTAAATTTAAGGTCAGGATTAGTTACAGGACTTGTTAAAGTAGGACTACAGGCAAGCTTACCTGTGAAGGATATTTCTTTATTGTTAGGTAAAGACTTGGCAGGTGGACAAGTTTTTCCTGAGGTGCATTTGACAATAAAGTCAGAGGAACACCGGATGGATTATAGCAAAGATTCCTACTGTTTTGTAACACTAGCTTTGGTTAAAAAACTTCGTTGTTACTCATGACAGTTCAACTCAGGATTCGAGTTTTGAGGATGCGTCATAAACTCTCTTATATTCAGTGTTTGATCAAGATTCTTGATGTAAGTCTGACCATGAATATTTGTCTCCGTCTCAGAAGAAGATGATAGCAGAGCAGAATAGAGACACTGAGATTATCAAATTGAAAGAACAAGCTCTAACGGATAGTGAAATTGGTAAGGTTCCCGTAGGATATTACTTTGAGAAAGTAGTGTTGCTGAGGAAGTGACCATATAACAATATAACAATTACTGCACGGAAACAGTCCAGCTCGGATCCTGTTGTCCGTGCCGACGCGTACTCTCACCTAACACCACTGGCCCGCACTCAACGCATAACCCTCCATTCCTTTCCTGTCCATATACCTATCCAATTTTACTTTAAATGACAATACCGAACCTGCCCCTACCACTTCTACTGGAAGCTGATTCCAGACAGCTACCACACTCTGCGTAAAGAAATTCCCCCTCGTGCTACCCTTAAATTTCTGCCCCATAACTCTGTAATCATGTCTTCTTGTTTGAATCTCCCCTACTCGCAAAGGTTATATATGGTTTTATATACAGTGGAGAACGCCTACAATTCCTGCAAGTGATGAATGGAATATTGTTCACCAGGTAGTTGTTCCAAATGTTTTTCGAAATGATGTTTCAACTTTAGCACACAGTGTGCCCTTCGGTGGACATCAAGGGGTAAGGAAAACTGTGGACAAGATTTTAAAACATTTTTACTGGCCTGATTTGAGAAAAGATGTGGCGACGTTTTGCAGAACGTGTCATACTTGCCAAATTGTGGGTAAACCTAATCAAGTTACACCAGTGGCAACGCCGGAACTTCTTCCAACATTCGGCGAACTGTTTTCTAAAGTTAATATAGATTGTGTACGTCCACTACCAAAAACAAAAACTGGTTATCAGTATTGGCTGACTATCATGTGCACTACGTCTGGGTTTCCAAAGGCAGTACCTCTTTGGAATAAAACAACTATAACTGTAACAAAGGCTCTTATAAAATTATTTGCTTATTTTGGTTTGCCTAAGGAAATAGAATCTGATCAAGGCAGTAATTTTATGTCTGGATTGTTTCAACAGATAGTTTATTAATTGGGAGCTAAGCAGTTCACTTCGTCTGCATACCACCCAAAATCGCAAGGATCATTGGAGAAGTTTCATTCTACCCTGAAGACTATGATTAGGACGTGTTGTGTGGAAAATGAAAATTATTAGGATGAGGGTATACACTTACTTCAATTTGCAGCAAGGGAGTCGGTACAAGATTCATTATGTATCAGTCCATTTGAAGTTGTATTTGGGCATACAGTTAGAGGACCTTAGGCTTTATTAGCGAACACTGGAATAATAAAGAGGTACACACTAATTTACTGGACTATATTTTGAAATTTATAGACAGATTACATAACGCTTGTAGATTATCTAGGGAAAATTTGAAATCGGCTCAGGAGAAAATGAAAACTTGGTACGATAAGGAATCTAGAATGAGGACATTTACGCCTGGAGGTAAGGTGCTGGTTCTTTTCCCACTGCAAATTGATCATATACAAGCTAACTTTCATGGTCCTTATGAAATTATGTCAAATATTAATGATGTGGATTATGTCATAAAAATTACAGAACGTAGAATGCCTGCACAACTTTGCCATATAAATATAATAATACCATATAATGAGAAACTGTCTTCTACTATGACTGTTCTGGTCAATAACAATGAGTCTGATCTCACTAAGAACATAATGCATGATCCATCTAAAACGCATTCCAAACCAAACGTTGTTTCTGTCAGATTACCAAACTCAAACATTCTGGAAAATATTGATGAGAAATTAACTCACTTACAGCCAGATGAGAAGCAACAGATGGAGCAATTAATTTTTAAATACAGAGATTTATTTCCAGACGTTCCGAGAAGAACCAAAGTAGCTTCACATGAGGCAGATGTTGAAGATGCTTATATTGACGATTTAATTACAGGAAATGATACTTGGAAAGCACACATTACTACGGTGGAGAAACTATTCGACAGGCTTACAAAGCTATTTTAACTACTAACATAGCTAAAAGTGAATTTGGACTGCCACTGTGACTAAGATTAGTTATGTTGTAAGTCCGGGCTTGGTTACGGAAATAAATCAAACTCCAATTTAGCAACAAATGTTTGATGTTAGAGGAGCACTCTATTTTGATAACTCATAGTAAACGGAAAGATATAATATGATAGCTCATTGTCTATCTCGCTTTTCAATGAACAATGCATTTTTTTATGAAGTGATTTTTTAATATTTCTAGCACTCCTGCTGTATAGTAAGTTGTAAGGTTCCGTATGATAATACTATGTATACTCTGTATGTAGTAAACTGTATACATTTGTATTTTTCTTTTGCATATAGTTAATTGTTAAAATTTTGTTCATAACCGATTTTTTTTTGAAGGGAGGTGTTACATACCAGTGGGTATCTTGTAACAATCGCATGACAATGATGTAATTGAGGCTCTGCCTGGCATGACGTAATAGTCCTGTGATGGCCTGTTTCAAAAGGGTATAAAAGGAGAACCCCTCCCTCTGACGCAGGTCAGTTCGTGATTTAATTCGTCTGTGACTCCATTCTGCTGCGTATTTAATTTTATGACTCTTTTTCGTTTTAAAAGCGGAGTTTTGTTTCCATTGTAAGCATCGGTGTGCCTTCAGTTTTAGAAATCGCTGCCAGTTAAAGTCCAGTCGGAGAGTGTGGAAATATCGAAGTTCGAAAATCCCGAAAGATCGAGGAAATTTGGTGTTGTCGGCGCTAAAACAGTTTTAACCTTATTTGATCTTCATTCAGAAGGAATTAGCAACCGGAATCAACGATAGTCCCTGCAAAAGAGCAGAAAAGATTGGAGCAGGGTTATTCGCCAAGGGAAGGTGAGTGCCTTTAAGAAGTTTTAATTCCTTCATCGAACATCCTCCGGTCAAGGCAAACTTCGGATGGGATCAGCAGTAACACCACGTAAGAGAATATACTTCTTCGAGGAAAGCCTGTCCTAACCGAATGTGCAAATCATTTGGACTTTGCATCTACTACTTTAAAAAACGGAGTTGGCAATTTTCGATATAAGAACTGTTCGAGCTGCCGTATTGCAGCCAACTTCAGGTGAAGTTAGTCGTTTGTTTTCTTCTTGGTTTTTTGAGCAGTGTTTAATAAATGTTTCATCTGTTTTATATATAAACTGCCTCAATTCTATTCATTTTTTGCAGGATCGTAACAATTGGGGGCTCGCCGGATGTACTATTTTTCATTTTAATGCCTGTTTATCGATCGGTCTTTTGGAAAAGGAGAATATCCGATTCTTTAGATTGATTGACTTTTAAGTGGCATCGGCAACAATGGATATTGACGACTTCCTGGCATCGCCAGATCCAGAGTTATTAGCGACGGCGAAATAAAGTGATGTATCTGAGATTGCTAGCAGGTTGGAACTTATTTCGAAGTTTACAACAAAGCCTGTAATTCAGAGAAAAATTGCAGAACACTATGTAGATTCGGGTACTTTTAATGAAACCATTTTAGATAAGTTCACTGTAAGTAAAGCAGCGATTCAGTTACACCTGGAACAGGTGGCGTTAGAAAACCTTGGACTAGATGCTGAATTAAAACAGAAACAATTCGAAGCTCACTTTCAACTAAGTCGATTAGAAGCTGAAAATAAAAAGAGGGAATTTGAACGCGATGGTGGAATTAAAGTCTGAGAATGAGTCCTCCGTTTCTAGAAAAACGTTTGACGTTCGTCAGGAAATGAAATTGGACCCTCCATTTAGTGAAACTGAAGTAGAGAAATATTTTCAACATTTCGAATCTGTTGCTCTGATTTCAGAGTTGCCGAAAGAGAAATGGTCATTGTTGCTACAGAGTATAATTAAAAGCAAAGCACAGCAGGTTTAAACAACTTTAACTGCTGAGCAAGCACTTGATAATGATACTGTGAAACTGCACATACTAAATTCGTATGAGTTAGATCCGGAAGCATATAGAGTAAGATTCAGAAAATTGAAGAAATCTATGGAAAAAAAAACTAATGTGGAATTTGCGTACGATAAATCTTTTGTGTTTAGAGAGAAGGCTTCCTCTAAAAATGCAAATGGTGACTATAATAAATTGATGGAGCTGATTTTAATGGAGGCTTTTAAACGGAGCATCCCTGATGAAGAAAAGACATACTTAAATGAGAGAGAGACTGCTACATTGCACGACTCTGCCTGCTAAATTAGCTGATGAGTATGCTTTAATGCATAAGAATCAATTTCCTCAGGACAGAACTTTTAAAAGAAAAAAAATAACAGTGAATCAAGGTAAACCAGAAATAAAATCAGATGGTACTGAGAAAGGTAAGGAGAACGGAAAGGCTGTGAAGGAAAAACAGTTTGGTCCCTGTTGTAATTACTGTAAGAAACCTGGTCATGTAATAGCTGACTGTTTCCGATTGAAAAAGAAGGAGAAGGAAGCAGTCCCAGAAACCTGAGTGCAACATACTCAAACACTTGTAAATCCACAGGGTTTGATAAACACAAATGAAGCTTTGATAGAGTCTGACTAAGTTAGGATCGGATCTGATCATGTTATAACTGAAGGGTTTGTATCCTTGAAAGAAGGATCTACGCAGGTGCCAATCAAAATCCTTAGGAATTTTGGAGATTCTCAATCACTGATATTAGACGGTGTGTTAAAACTTAATGATGAGTCTGATCCTGGTGAGGTAAATTATATACGAGGTGTAGGGAGTGCCAATATGCCTATATATTTGCATAAAGTAAATTTAAGATCAGGGTTAGTTACAGGACTTGTTCAAGTAGGACTACAAGCTAGCTTACCTGTGAAGGATATTTCTTTATTGTTAGGTAATGACCTGGCAGGTGGACCTGTTTTTCCTCTGGTGCATTTGACAATAAAGTCAGAGGAACAACGGATGGATTTTAACAAAGATTCCTCCTGTGTTCTAACCCGAGCTGTGGTTAAAGAGCTTGATGTGCAGAATAAGGTTGTTACTCATGACAGTTCAATTAAGGGTTCGAGTTTTGAGGATGCGTTATAAACTCTCTTAACTTCGGTGTTTGAACAACATTCTTGGTGTAAGTCTGACCATGAATATTTTTCTCTGTCTCGGAAGCAGATGATAGCAGAGCAGAATAGAGACACTGAGATGATCAAATTGAAAGATCAAGCTCTACTGGATAGTGAAATTGATAAGAACCCTGTAGAATATTATTTTGATAAAGTAGTGTTGATGAGGAAGTGACCATATAATCATATAACAATTACTGCACGGAAACAGGTTATCTCGGACCTTCTAGTCCGTGCCGAATCTTACTCTCACCTAGTCCCACTGGCCCGCACTGAGCGTATATCCCTCCATTCCATTCCTTTCCTGCCCATATACCTATCCAATTTTACTTTAAATGACAATACCGAACCTACCTCTACCACTTCTAATGGAAGCTCATTACACACAGCTACCACTCTCTGTGTAAAGAAATTCCCCCTCGTGTTACCCTTAACCTTCTGCCCCCAACTCTCAACTCATGTCCTCTTCTTTGAATCGCCCCTATTCTCAAAGGTTATATACAGTTTTATATATGGTGGAAACGCCTACAATTCATGCAAGTGATGAATGGAATATTGTTCACCAAGTAGTTGTTCCTAAAATTTTTCGAAATGAGGTTTTAACTTTATCACATAGTGTGCTCTTCGGAGGACATCAAGGTGCAAGGAAAACTGTGGACAAGATTTTAAAACATTTTTACTGACCAGATTTGAGAAAAGATGTGGCGACGTTTTGCAGAACGTGTCATACTTCCCAAATTGACTGTGGTAAACCTAATCAAGTTACTCCTGTGGCCGCACCGCAGCCTCTTCCAGCATTCGGTGAACCGTTTTCTAAAGTTAATATAGATTGTGTACGTCCATTACCAAGAGCAAAAACTGGTTATCAGTACTGGCTGACTATCATGTGCACTGCGTCTAGGTTTCCAAAAGCAGTACCACTTCGGAATAAAACAACTAAAACTGTAACAAAGGCTCTTATAAAATACCTTAATTATTTTGGGTTGCCTAAGGAAATACATTCTGATCAAGGCACTAATTTTATGTCTGGATTGTTTCAACAGATATTTTATAAATTGTGAGCTAAGCAATACACCGTCTGCATACCATCCAGAATCGCAAGGGACATTGGAGAGGTTTCATTCCACCCTGAAGAATATGAATAGGACGTATTGTGTGGAAAATGAAAATGATTGGGATGAGGGTATAATTTACTTATATTTGCTGTAAGTTAGTTGGTACAAGAATCACTAGCATTCAGTCCATTTTAACTTGTATTAGGGCATAGAGTTAGAGGACCTTGTGCCTTATTAAAAGAACAATCGATTAATAAAGAGGTACACACTAACTTGCTGGGCTATGTTTTAAAATTTAAAGGCAGATTACATAAAGCATGTCGGTCAGCCAGGTAAAATTTAAAATCGGCTCAGGAGAAAATTAAAACCTGCTACGATAAAGATGCTAGGATGAAGCGTTTAAGCCTGGAGATAAGGTGCTGCTTCTCTTTCCAGTGGAAACGAATCCGTTACAAGCTAAATTTCATGGTCCTTATGAAATTATATCTAAAATTAATGATGTGGATTACATGATAAAAACTCCAGATTGTAGAACTTCAAAGCAACTTTGCTATACAAATATGATAAAACCATATTATGAGAAACAGTCTCATAATATGATCACAATGACTGTTGTGGTCAATAATAATGAGTCTGATTCACTAGGAATATAATGGATGATGCATCTGAAACTCATTCTAAACCCATCATTGTTTCTGTCAGATTACCAAACTGAATCATTCGGGAAAATATTGATGAGAAATTAGCTCATTCATAGCCAGAGCAGAAGCAGCCGTTGAAGAAATTATTTTTTAAATATAAAGATATATTTGCAGGCGTTCTTAGTAACTTCATGTGATGCAGATGTTGGAGTTGCAAAACACATAAGGCAACATCCATGCAGGATGAAAATGAAAAAAAAAAGTGAAGTTGCTGAGAAAGAATTTAAATATATGGCAGAGAATAATAATATTAGACATTCCAACTCGAATTGAAGTTCACCTTGCGTTATGGTGCCTAAGCCAAACGGTAGTATTCGGTTGTGTACGGACTACAAGATGCTGAATGCTGGAACGAAACCAGATGCATATCCAATTCCTCGAGTGGATGATTGTTTAGATAAATATGGAAAAGCATAGTTCCTTACAAAGTTTGATATACTGAAAGGGTATTGGTGTGTCCCATTGATAGATAGAGGTAGAGAAATTTCTGCATTTGTAACTCCATCTGGGTTGTATGAATATAACATTCTGTCGTTTGGGATGAAGAGAATATAATATTCTTGAAGATGATGTTCAGGAACTTTCCAGCGGATGATTAACTCTGTGATTCAGTGGTTAAAAGATACTTATGCTTATATTGACTATTTAGTTAAGGGAAATGATACTTGGGAAGCAGACATTACTGCGGTGGAGAAACTCTTCGAAAGGCTTTCAAAAGGTAACTTAACTATTGATTTAACTGAAAGTGAATTCGGTCATGCCACTGTAACTTACCTTGGTTGTGTTGTAAGTCCGGGCTTGGTTAAGTAAAATGGATAAGGAAATACATCAAACTTCAATTTAGTAACAAAGGTTTAATGTTACAGGAGTACAATATATTGATAACACATTTTAAAGGCAAAGGAAATGTGATTGTTGATTGTCTATCTCGATTTTGAATATACATTGTATTTTTTATGAAGTGATATTATTTTTCATAATTGTAGTACTCCTACTGTATAGTAAGTTGTAAGATTCTGTATGACAATACTTACTCTCACCTAGTACCACTGTCCCGCAATCAGCTCATAACCCTCCATTCCTTTCCTGTCCATATACCTATGCAATGTTACTCTAAATAACAATACCGAACCTGCCTCTACCACTTCTACAGAAAGCTCATTCCACACAACTACCACTTTCTGAGTAAACAAATTCCCCCTCGTGTTACCCTTAACATTCGCCCTCTAAATCTCTAATCATGACCTCTTGTTTGAATCTCCCATACTCTCAAAGGTTATATATGGTTTTATATATAGTGGAGAACGCCTACAATTCCTGCAAGTGATGAATGGAATATTGTTCACCAGGTAGTTGTTCCTAATGTTTTTCGAAATGAGGTTTTAACTTTAGCACACAGTGTGCTCTTCGGTGGACATCAAGGGGTAAGGAAAACAGTGGACAAGATTTTAAAACATTTTTACTGGGCTGATTTGAGAAAAGATGTGGCGACGTTTTGCAGAACGTGTCATACTTGCCAAATTGTGGGTAAAACTAATCAAGTTACACCAATAGCAGCACCGCAACCTCTTCCAGCATTCGGCGAACTGTTTTCTAAAGCTAATATAGATTGTGTAAGTCCATTATCAAAAACAAAAACTGGTTATCAGTATTGGCTGAATATCACGTGCACTGCGTCTAGGTTTCCAAAGGCAGTCCCACTTCGGAATAAAACAACTAAAACTGTAGCAAAGGCTCTTATAAAATTCTTTACGTATTTTCGGTTGCCTAAAGAAATACAAACGGATCAAGGCAGTAATTTTATGTCTGGACTGTTTCAACAGGTAGTTTATAAATTGTGAACGAAGCAGTTAACTTCGTCTGCATACCACCCAAAATCGCAAGAAGCTTTGGAGAGATTTAATTCTACCCTGAAGACTATGATTAGGACGTATTGTGTGGAAAATGAAAATGATTGGGATGAGGGTGTATAATTATTTCAATTTGCAGTAAGGGAGTCGGTACAAGAATCATTATGTATCAGTCCGTTTGAACTTGTATTTGGGCCTACAGTTAGAGGACCTTTGGCTTTATTAGAGAACACTGGATTAATAATGAGGTTCACACTAATTTAATGGACTATATTTTGAAATTTAAAGACAGATTGCATAAAGCTTGTAGATTTGCCAGGGAAATTTTGAAATCGGCTCAGGAGAAAATGAAAACTTCGTACGATATAGAAGCTAGAATGAGGTCATTTAAGCCTGGAGGTAAGGTGCTGGTTCTTATCCCACTGCAAACGAATCATTTACAAGCTAAACTTCACGGTCCTTATGAAATTATGTCTAAAATTAATTATGTGGATTATGTGATAAAAATTACAGAACGTAGAATGCCAACACAACCTTGCCATATAAATATGATAATAACATATTATGAGAAACTGTCTTCTACTATGACAGTTGTGGGCAATAATAGAAACAATGCAAAGGTAAACGATGAGAGCTGATTGTCTAACTCGCTTTTGAACGTCCAATGCAATTTTATATGAAGTGATTTTTTAAATATTTCTAGCACTCCTACTGTATAGTAAGTTGTAAGGTGCTGTATGATAATACTATGTGTACTCTGTATGTAGTAAATTTTATACATTTTTTTTGCAAATAGTTAATTGTTAAAATTTTGTTCATGACCGAATTTTTGTTTAAAGGGAGGTGCTACGTACTCGTGGGTATCTTGCGACTGTCGCATGACCATGATGTAATTGAGGCTCTGCCTGGCATGATGTAATAGTTTTGAGATGGTGGAGTGATGTAATCCACCCGCCAGAGAGAATTCCTGTGATGGCCTATTTCAAAAGGGTATAAAAGGAGAATCATTCCCTGTGACGCAGGGCAGTTCCTGGTTTAATTCGTCCGTGACTCCGTTCTGCTGCATATTTGATTTTATGACGTTTTTTCGTTTTAAAAGCGGAGTTTCGTTTCCACTGTAAGAATTGGTGTGCCTTCAGTTCTAGAAATCGCTGCCAGTTAAAGTCCAGTCGGAGAGTAAAGAATTATCGAAGTTCGGAAAACCCGAAAGATCGACGAAAATTGGTGTTGTCGGCGGTAAAACAGATTTGACCTTATTTGATCTTCATTCAGGAGGAATTAGCAACCTAAATCCACGATAGTACCTGCTAAAGAGCAGAAAGGATTGGAACAGGGTTATTCGCCAAGGAAGGTCAGTGCCTTTAAGCCGTTTTTTTTCCTTCATCGAACATCCCCCGGTCAAGGCAAACTTCGGATGGGATCAGCGGTAACACCACGTAAGAGAATATACTTCTTAGAGGAAAGCCTGTCCTAACTGACTGTGCAAATCTTTTTGACTTTTGCATCTGTTACTTTTAAGAACTGAGTCCGCACTTCTCCTTTTAAGAACTGTTGGAGCTGCAGTATAGCAGCCAACTTCCGGTTAAGTTAGTCGTTTGTTTACTTCTGGGATTTTGAGCAGTGTTTAATAAATGTTTTATTTCTTACATAAAAAAACTGCTTCAATTCTATTCATTTTTGCTGGATCATAACAATTGGGGGCTCGTGGAATGTACCACTGTTGAATTTAAATGCCTGTTGAATTATAGATCGGTCTTTTCAACAGGGTATAAAAGGAGAACCCCTCCCTCTGAGGCAGGTCAGTTCGTGATTTAATTCGTCTGTGACTGCATTCTGCTGCGTATTTGATTTTATGACGCTTTTTCGTGTTAAATTGGAGTTTTGTTTCGATTGCAAGAATCGGTGTGCCTTCAGTTCTAGAAATCGCTGCCAGTTAAAGTCCAGTCGGAGAGTGAAGAATTATCGAAGTTCGGAAATCCCGAAAGATTGAGGAAAGTTGGTGTTGTCGGCGGTAAAAAAGGTTTAAACTTATTTGATCTTCATTCAGATGGAATTAGCAACCTGAATCAACGATAGTCGCTGCCAAAGAGCAGAAAGGATTGGAGCAGGGTTATTCGCCAAGGGAAGGTCAGTGCCTTTAAGAAGTTATATTTCCTTCATCGAACATCCTCCGGTCAAGGCAAACTTCGGATGGGATCAGCAGTAACACCACGTAAGAGAATATATTTCTTCGAGGAAAGCCTGTCCTAACCGACTGTGCAAATCATTTGGACTTTGCATCTACTACTTTAAAAAACTGAGTTGGCTGTTTAAAAAACAGTTCTCGTTTTAAGAACTGTTCGAGCTGCCGTATTGAAGGCAACTTCCGGTGAAGTTAGTTGTTTGTTTACTTCTGGGATTTTGAGCAGTGTTTAATAAAAGTTTTATTTGTTATATAAAAAAACTGCCTCAATTCTATTCATTTTTGCTGGATCGTAACAATTGGGGGCTCGTGGGATGTACCATTTTTCATTTTAAATGCCTGTTTATCGATCAGTCTTTTGGAAAAGGAGAATATCCGATTCTTTTGATTGATTGACTTTTAAGTGACATCGGCAACAATGGATATTGACGACATCCTGGCATCGCCAGATCCAGAGTTATTAGCGACGGCGAAATAAAGTGTTGTATCTGAGATTGCTAGCAGGTTGGAACTTATTTCGAAGTTTACAACAAAGCCTGTAATTCAGAGAAAATTTGCAGAACACTATGTAGATTCGGGTATTTTTAATGAAACGATTTTAGATAAGTTCACTGTAAGTAAAGCAGCGATTCAGTTACACCTGGAACAGGTGGCGTTAGAAAACCTTGGACTAGATGCTGAATTAAAACAGAAACAATTCGAAGCTCACTTTCAACTAAGTCGATTAGAAGCTGAAAATAAAAAGAGGGAATTTGAACGCGATGGTGGAATTAAAGTCTGAGAATGAGTCCTCTGTTTCTAGAAAAACGTTTGACATTCGTCAGGAAATGAAATTGGACCCTCCATTTAGTGAAACTGAAGTAGACAAATATTTTCAACATTTCGAATCTGTTGCTCTGATTTCAGAGTTGCCGAAAGAGAAAAGGTCATTGTTGCTACAGAGTGTAATTAAAAGCAAAGCACAGCAGGTTTAAACAACTTTAACTGCTGAGCAAGCACTTGATAATGATACTGTGAAACTGCACATACTAAATTCGTATGAGTTAGATACGGAAGCATTTCGAGTAAGATTCAGAAAACTGAAGAAATCTATGGAAAAAAAAAACTAATGTGGAATTTGCGTACGATAAAGCTTTTGTGTTTAGAGAGAAGGCTTCCTCTAAAATTGCAAATGGTGACTATAATAAATTGATGGAGCTGATTTTAATGGAGGCTTTTAAACGGAGCATCCCTGATGAAGAAAAGACATACTTAAATGAGAGAGAGACTGCTACATTGCACGACTCTGCTAAATTAGCTGATGAGTATGTTTTAATGCATAAGAATATATTTCCTCAGGACAGAACTTTTAAAAGAAAAAAAATAACAGTGAATCAAGGTAAACCAGAAATAAAATCAGATGGTATTGAGAAAGGTAAGGAGGACGGAAAGGCTGTGAAGGAAAGACAGTTTGGTCCCAGTTGTAATTACTGTAAGAAACCTGGTCATGTAATAGCTGACTGTTTCCGATTGAAAAAGAAGGAGAAGGAAGCAGTTCCAGAAACCTGAGTGCAACATACTCAAACCACTGTAAATCCACAGGGTTTGATAAACACAAATGAAGCTTTGATAGAGTCTGACTAAGTTAGGAACGGATCTGATCATGTTATAACTGAAGGGTTTCTATCCTTGAAAGAAGGATCTACGCAGGTGCCAATCAAAATCCTTAGGGATTTTGGAGATTCTCAATCACTGATATTAGACAGTGTGTTAAAACTTAATGATGAGTCTGATCCTGGTGAGGTAAATTATATACGAGGTGTAGGGAGTGCCAATATGCCTATATATTTGCATAAAGTAAATTTAAGATCAGGGTTAGTTACAGGACTTGTTAAAGTAGGACTACAAGCTAGCTTACCTGTGAAGGATATTTCTTTATTGTTAGGTAATGACCTGGCAGGTGGACCTGTTTTTCCTCTGGTGCATTTGACAATAAAGTCAGAGGAACAACGGATGGATTTTAACAAAGATTCCTCCTGTGTTCTAACCCGAGCTGTGGTTAAAGAGCTTGATGTGCAGAATAAGGTTGTTACTCATGACAGTTCAACTCAGGGTTCGAGTTTTGAGGATGCGTTATAAACTCTCTTACCTTCGGTGTTTGAACAAGATTCTTGGTGTAAGTCTGACCATGAATATTTTTCTCTGTCTCGGAAGCAGATGATAGCAGAGCAGAATAGAGATACTGAGATGATCAAATTGAAAGATCAAGCTCTACTGGATAGTGAAATTGATAAGAACCCTGTAGAATATTATTTTGATAAAGTAGTGTTGATGAGGAAGTGACCATATAATCATATAACAATTACTGCACGGAAACAGGTTATCTCGGCCCTTCTAGTCCGTGCCGAATCTTACTCCCACCTAGTCCCACTGGCCCGCACTGAGCGTATATCCCTCCATCCCATTCCTTTCCTGCCCATATACCTATCCAATTTTACTTTAAATGACAATACCGAACCTACCTCTACCACTTCTAATGGAAGCTCATTCCACACAGCTACCACTCTCTGTGTAAAGAAATTCCCCCTCGTGTTACCCTTAACCTTCTGCCCCAACTCTCAACTCATGTCCTCTTCTTTGAATCGCCCCTATTCTCAAAGGTTATATACAGTTTTATATATGGTGGAAACGCCTACAATTCATGCAAGTGATGAATGGAATATTGTTCACCAAGTAGTTATTCCTAAAGTTTTTCGAAATGAGGTTTTAACTTTATCACATAGTGTACTCTTCGGAGGACATCAAGGTGCAAGGAAAACTGTGGACAAGATTTTAAAACATTTTTACTGACCAGATTTGAGAAAAGATGTGGCGACGTTTTGCAGAACGTGTTATACTTCCCAAATTGATTGTGGTAAACCTAATCAAGTTACTCCTGTGGCCGCACCGCAGCCTCTTCCAGCATTCGGTGAACCGTTTTCTAAAGTTAATATAGATTGTGAACATCCATCACCAAGAGCAAAAACAGGTTATCAGTACTGGCTGACTATCATGTGCACTGCGTCTAGGTTTCCAAAGGCAGTACCACTTCGGAATAAAACAACTAAAACTGTAACAAAGGCTCTTATAAAATACCTTAATTATTTTGGGTTGCCTAAGGAAATACATTCTGATCAAGACAGTAATTTTATGTCTGGATTGTTTCAACAGATATTTTATAAATTGTGAGCTAAGCAATACACCGTCTGCATACCATCCAAAATCGCAAGGAGCATTGGAGAGGTTTCATTCCACCCTGAAGAATATGATTAGGAAGTATTGTGTGGAAAATGAAAATGACTGGGATGAGGGTATAATTTACTTATATTTGCAGTAAGTTAGTTGGTACAAGAATCACTAGCTTTCAGTCCATTTTAACTTGTATTAGGGCATAGAGTTAGAGGACCTTGTGCCTTATTAAAAGAACAATCGATTAATAAAGAGGTACACACTAATTTGCTGGGCTATGTTTTAAAATTTAAAGGCAGATTACATAAAGCATGTCGGTCACCCAGGTAAAATTTAAAATCGGCTCAGGAGAAAATGAAAACCTGCTACGATAAAGATGCTAGGATGAAGCGTTTAAGCCTGTAGATAAGGTGCTGCTACTTTTTCCAGTGCAAACGAATCCGTTACAAGCTAAATTTCATGGTCCTTTTGAAATTATATCTAAAATTAATGATGTGGATTACATGATAAAAACTCCAGATTGTAGAATGTCAAAGCAACTTTGCTATACAAATATGATAAAACCATATTATGAGAAACAGTCTCATAATATGATCACAATGACTGTTGTGGTCAATAATAATGATTTTGATCTCACTAGGAATATAATGGATGATTCATCTGAAACTCATTCTAAACTCATCATTGTTTCTATCAGATTACCAAACTGAATCATTCGGGAAAATATTGATGAGAAATTAGCTCATTCATAGCCAGAGCAGAAGCAGCAGTGGAAGAAATTAATTTTTAAATATAAAGATATATTTGCAGGCGTTCTTAGGAGAACCACAGCAACTTCATGTGATGTAGATGTTGGAGCTACAAAAAACATAAGGCAACATCCATGCAGGATGAAAATGAAAAAAACAGTGAACTTGTTGAGAAAGAAATTAAATGTATGGCAGAGAATAATAATATTAGACATTCCAACTCGAATTGAAGTTCATCTTGCGTTATGGTGCCTAAGTGAAACGGTAGTATTCGTTTGTGTACGGACTACAAGAAGGTGAATGCTGGAACGAAACCAGATACATATCCAATTCCTCGAGTGGATGATTGTTTAGATAAATATGGAAATGCATAGTTCCTTACAAAGATTGATATACTGAAAGGGTATTGGTGTGTCCCATTGATAGATAGAGGTAGAGAGATTTCTGCATTTGTAACTCCATCTGGGTTGTATGAATATAACATTCTGTCGTTTGGGATGAAGAGAATATAATATTCTTGAAGATGATGCTCAGGAACTTTCCAGCGGATGATTAACTCTGTGATTCAGTGGTTAAAAGATACTCATGCTTATATTGACTATTTAGTTACGGGAAATGATACTTGGGAAGCAGACATTACTGCGGTGGAGAAACTCTTGGAAAGGCTTTCAAAAGGTAACTTAACTATTGATTTAACTAAAAGTGAATTCGATCATGCCACTGTAACTTACCTTGGTTGTGTTGTATGTCCGGGCTTGGTTAAGTAAAATGGTTAAGGAAATACATCAAACTTCAATTTAGTAACAAAGGTTTAATGTTACAGGAGTACAAATATATTGACACTCATTTTAAAGGCAAAGATAATGTGATTGCTGATTGTCTATCTCGATTTTGAATATATATTGTATTTTTTATGAAGTGATATTATTTATAATAATTGTAGTACTCCTACTGTATAGTAAGTTGTAAGATTCTGTATGACAATACTTACTCTCACCTAGTACCACTGGCCCGCACTCAGCTCATAACCCTCCATTCCTTTCCTGTCCATATACCTACCCAATGTTACTCTAAATGGCAATACCGAACCTGCCTCTACAAATTCTACAGAAAGCTCATTTCACATAACTACCACTTTCTGAGTAAACAAATTCCCCCTCGTGTTACCCTTAACATTCTGCCCTCTAAATCTCTAATCATGACCTCTTGTTTGAATCTCCCATACTCTCAAAGGTTATATATGATTTTATATATAGTGGAGAACGCCTACAATTCCTGCAAGTGATTAATGGAATATTGTTCACCAGGTAGTTGTTCCTAATGTTTTTCGAAATGAGGTTTTAACTTTAGCACACAGTGTGCTCTTCGGTGGACATCAAGGGGTAAGGAAAACTGTGGACAAGATTTTAAAACGTTTTTACTGGGTTGATTTGAGAAAAGATGTTGCGACGTTTTGCAGAACGTGTCATACTTGCCAAATTGTGGGTAAACCTAATCAAGTTACACCAGTAGCAGCACCGCAACCTCTTCCAGCATTCGGCGAACTGTTTTCTAAAGCTAATATAGATTGTGTAAGTCCATTACCAAAAACAAAAACTGGTTATCAGTATTGGCTGACTATCACGTGCACTGCGTCTAGGTTTCCAAAGGCAGTACCACTTCGGAATAAAACAACTAAAACTGTAGCAAAGGCTCTTATAAAATTCTTTACGTATTTTCGGTTGCCTAAAGAAATACAAACGGATCCAGACAGTAATTTTATGTCTGGATTGTTTCAACAGGTAGTTTATAAATTGTGAACGAAGCAGTTCACTTCGTCTGCGTACCACCCAAAATCGCAAGAAGCTTTGGAGAGATTTAATTCTACCCTGAAGACTATGATTAGGACGTATTGTGTGGAAAATGAAAATGATTGGGATGAGGGTGTATAATTATTTCAATTTGCAGTAAGTGAGTCGGTACAAGAATCATTATGTATCAGTCCGTTTGAACTTGTATTCGGGCCTACAGTTAGAGGACCTTCGGCTTTATTAGAGAACACTGGATTAATAATGAGGTTCACACTAATTAATGGACTATATTTTGAAATTTAAAGACAGATTGCATAAAGCTTGTGGATTTGCCACGGAAATTTTGAAATCGGCTCAGGAGAAAATGAAAACGTTGTACGATATAGAAGCTCTTTTGGAAGAGGACAGCGAGGCTTTGAGAAGAAGTGCGGCGGCGGCCATTTTCAAATTGCTTCTCAGATCGGAGATCTGAGAGGCGGGACTGCGCAGGCGCGTGAAGGAGGCCTGGGAAGGAGGGAAGATATAAAAAGGAGAGAAGGAGTGAGGCAGTTCTCTTTTGGAAGAGGACAGCGAGGCTTTGAGAAGAAGTGCGGCGGCGGCCATTTTCAAATTGCTTCTCAGATCGGAGTTCTGAGAGGCGGGACTGCGCAGGCGCGTGAAGGAGGCCTGGGAAGGAGGGAAGATATAAAAAGGAGAGAAGTAGTGAGGCAGTTCTCTTTTGGAAGAGGACAGCGAGGCTTTGAGAAGAAGTGCGGCGGCGGCCATTTTCAAATTGCTTCTCAGATCGGAGTTCTGAGAGGCGGGACTGCGCAGGCGCGTGAAGGAGGCCTGGGAAGGAGGGAAGATATAAAAAGAACGCAGCCTTAAGCAGCGGGCAGCTTCGTTTGCGGGCAGCGGAGTGAGTCGGGAGCAGAGTGTAGGGCTTGGGCTCAGAGGGCTTAGGCGGAAGAGGGCACAGTAGGCTTATCTTTTAGTTCTTGTTATTTTCAGTTATTCGGGAAGTATGAGTGTGAGGGCAGCTTGTTGTTCTCGGTGTCGGATGTGGGAGATTCTGGAGTCTCCGAGCCTCCCGGACGTCCACATCTGCGCCAGGTGCGCCGAACTGCAGCTCCTGAGGGACCGAATTAGGGAACTGGAGCTGCAGCTCGATGACCTTCGCCTGGTCAGGGAGAGTGAGGAGGTGATAGAGAGGAGTTACAGGCAGGTGGTCACTCCGGGGCCACGGGAGGAAGATAGGTGGGTCACGGTCAGGAAGGGGAAGGGGCAGGTACTAGAGAGTACCCCAGTGGCTGTACCCCTTGACAATAAGTACTCATGTTTGAGTACTGTTGGGGGGGACAGCCTACCTGGAGGAAGTGACAGTGGCCGGGCCTCCGGCACAGAGGACGGCCCTGTAGCTCAGAAGGGTAGGGATAGAAGAAAGAGGACCATAGTAATAGGGGACTCGATAGTCAGGGGTTCAGACAGGCGGTTCTGTGGAGGTGATCGGGAGTCCCGGATGGTAGTTTGCCTCCCTGGTGCCAGGGTCCGGGACGTTTCTGATCGCGTCCAAGATATCCTGAAGTGGGAGGGTGAGGAGCCAGAGGTCGTGGTACATGTAGGTACCAATGACATAGGTAGGAAAGGGGAAGAGGTCATGAAACGAGAGTATAGGGAGTTAGGAAGGCAGTTAAGAAGAAGGACCGCAAAGGTAGTAATCTCGGGATTACTGCCTGTGCCACGCGACAGTGAGAGTAGGAATGGAATTAGGTGGAGGATGAATGTGTGGTTGAGGGATTGGAGCAGGGGGCAGGGATTCAAGTTTCTGGATCATTGGGACCTCTTCTGGGGCAGGCGTGACCTGTTCAAGAAGGACGGGTTACACTTGAATCCTGGGGGGACCAATATCCTAGCGGGGAGGTTTGCTAGGGCTACGGGGCAGACTTTAAACTAGTAAGATGGGGGGGCGGAAATCAATTTGAGGAAACTATGGGAGAGGAGGTTAGTTCACCAGTAGAGCAAGTAAGTAGACCGTGTGTGAGGGAGGACAGGCAGGTGATGGAGGAGGGATGCGCTCAGCCCGAAGTTGTAGGGGAGAAGAAAGAAAAGGGTAATAAATTTGAATGCATTGCTAGGGATGAAAGGAGAGGAGGAGGTGGAGAGTATCTTAAATGTATCTATTTTAATGCTAGGAGCATTGTAAGAAAGGTGGACGAGCTTAAAGTGTAGATTGATACCTGGAATTATGATGTTGTAGCTATTAGTGAAACATGGTTGCAGGAAGGGTGTGATTGGCAACTAAATATTCCTGGATTTAGTTGCTTCAGGTGTGATAGAGTAGGAGGGGCCAGAGGAGGAGGTGTTGCATTGCTTGTCCGAGAAAATCTTATGGCGGTGCTTTGGAAGGATAGATTACAGAGCTCCTCTAGGGAGGCTATTTGGGAGGAATTGAGGAATGGGAAAGGTGTAGTAACACTGATAGGAGTGTATTATAGGCCACCTAATGGGGAGCGTGAGTTGGAAGAGCAAATGTGTAAGGAGATAGCAGATATTTGTAGTAAACACAAGGTGGTGATTGTGGGAGATTTTAATTTTCCACACATAGATTGGGAAGCTCATTCTGTAAAAGGGCTGGATGGTTTAGAGTTTGTGAAATGTGTGCAGGATAGCTTTTTGCAACAATACATAGAAGTACCGACTAGAGATGGGGCAGTGTTGGATCTCCTGTTAGGGAATGCGATAGGTCAGCTGACAGATGTATGTGTTGGGGAGCACTTCGGGTCCAGTGATCACAATAGCATTAGCTTCAATATAATTATGGAGAAGGACAGGACTGGACCTAGAGTTGAGATTTTTGATTGGAGAAAGGCTAACTTTGAGGAGATGCGCAGGGATTTAGAGAGAGTGGAATGGGTCAAGTTGTTTTATGGGAAGGATGTAATAGAGAAATGGAGGTCATTTAAGGGTGAAATTATGAGGGTACAGAATCTTTATGTTCCTGATCGGTTGAAAGGAAAGGTTAAAGGTTTGAAAGCGCCATGGTTTTCAAGGGATATTAGAAACTTGGTTCGAAAAAAGAGGGATGTCTACAATAGATATAGGCAGCATGGAGTAAAGGAATTGCTCGAGGAATATAAAGAATGTAAAAGGAAACTTAAGAAAGAGATTAGAAAAGCTAAAAGAAGTTACGAGTTTGGTTTGGCAAATAAGGTGGAAGTAAATCAGAAAGGCTTCTACAGTTATATTAAAAGCAAGAGGATAGTGAGGGATAAAATTGGTCCCTTAGAGAATCAGGGTGGTCAGCTATGTGTGGAGCCGAGGGAGATGGGAGAGATTTTGAACGATTTCTTCTCTTCGGTATTCACTAAGGAGAAGGATATTGAATGGTGTAACGTGTGGGAAACAAGTAAGGAAGTTATGGAACCTATGACAATTAAAGAGGTGGAAGTACTGGCGCTGTTAAGAAATTTAAAAGTGGATAAATCTCCGGATCCTGACCGGATATTCCCCAGGACCTTGAGGGAAGTTTGTGTAGAGATAGCAGGAGCTCTGACGGAGATCTTTCAGATGTCATTAGAAACAGGGATTGTGCCGGAGGATTGGCGTATTGCTCATGTGGTTCCATTGTTTAAAAAGGGTTCTAGAAGTAAGCCTGGCAGTTATAGACCTGTCAGTTTGACATCAGTGGTGGGTAAATTAATGGAAAGTATTCTTAGAGATAGTATTTATAATTATCTGGATAGACAGGATCTGATTAGGAGTAGCCAGCATGGATTTGTGCGTGGAAGGTCATGTTTGACAAACCTTATTGAATTTTTTGAAGTAGTTACGAGGAATGTTGACGAGGGTAAGGCAGTGGATGTAGTCTATATGGACTTCAGCAAGGCCTTTGACAAAGTTCCACATGGAAGGTTAGTTAAGAAGGTTCAGTCGTTAGGTATTAATGCTGGAGTAATAAAATGGATTCAACAGTGGCTAGATGGGAGATGCCAGAGAGTAGTGGTGGATAATTTTTTATCGGGATGGAGGCCGGTGACTAGCGGGGTGCCTCAGGGATCTGTTTTGGGCCCAATGTTGTTTGTAATATACATAAATGATCTGGATGATGGGGTGGTAAATTGGATTAGTAAGTATGCTGATGATACTAAGGTAGGAGGTGTTGTGGATAATGAGGTGGGTTTTCAAAGCTTGCAGGGAGATTTATGCCGGTTAGAAGAATGGGCTGAACGTTGGCAGATGGAGTTTAATGCTGAGAAGTGTGAGGTTCTACATTTTGGCAGGAATAATCCAAATAGAACATACAGGGTAAATGGTAGGGCATTGAGGAATGCAGTGGAACAGAGAGATCTAGGAATAACAGTGCATAGTTCCCTGAAGGTGGAGTCTCATGTAGATAGGGTGGTGAAGAAGGCTTTTGGAACGCTGGCCTTTATAAATCAGAGCATTGAGTACAGAAGTTGGGATGTAATGTTAAAATTGTACAAGGCATTGGTAAGGCCAAATGTGGAATATTGTGTACAGTTCTGGTCACCGAATTATAGGAAATATATCAATAAATTAGAGAGAGTGCAGAGACGATTTACTAGGATGTTACCTGGGTTTCAGCACTTAAGTTACAGAGAAAGGTTGAACAAGTTAGGTCTCTATTCATTGGAGCGTAGAAGGTTGAGGGGGGATTTGATCGAGGTATTTAAAATGTTGAGAGGGATAGATAGAGTTGACGTGAATAGGCTGTTTCCATTGAGAGTAGGGGAGATTCAAACGAGAGGACATGATTTGAGAGTTAGGGGGCAAAAGTTTAAGGGAAACACGAGGGGGTATTACTTTACTCAGAGAGTGATAGCTGTGTGGAATGAGCTTCCTGTAGAAGTAGTAGAGGCCAGTTCAGTTGTGTCATTTAAGGTAAAATTGGATAGGTATATGGATAGGAAAGGAGTGGAGGGTTATGGGCTGAGTGCGGGTAGGTGGGACTAGGTGAGATTAAGAGTTCGGCACGGACTAGGAGGGCCGGAATGGCCTGTTTCCGTGCTGTGATTTTTATATGGTTATATGGTTATAAGCTAGAGTGAAGACATTTAAGCCTGGAGGTAAGGTGCTGGTTCTTATCCCACTGCAAATAAATCATTTACAAGCTAAACTTCATGGTCCTTATGAAATTATGTGTAAAATTATTGATGTGGATTATGTGATAAAAATTACAGAATGTAGAATTCCAACACAACCTTGCCATATAAATATGATAATACCATATTATGAGAAACTGTCTTCTGCTATGACAGTTGTGGGCAATAATAGAAATAATGCAAAGGTAAAAGATGAGAGCTGATTGTCTAACTCGCTTTTGAACGTTCAATGCAATTTTTTTATGAAATGATTTTTTAAATATTTCTTGCATTCCTACTGTATAGTAAGTTGTAAGGTGCTGTATGATAATACTATGTGTACTCTGTATGTAGTAAATTTTATACATTTTTTTGCAAATAATTAATTGTTAAAATTTTGTTCACGACCGAATTTTTTTTGAAGGGAGGTGCTACGTACTCGTGGGTATCTTGCGACTGTCGCATGACCATAATGTAATTGAGGCTCTGCCTGGCATGATGTAATAGTCTTGCGATGGTGGAATGATGTCATCTTCCCGCCAGGGAGAATTCCTGTGATGGCCTACTTCAAAAGGCTATAAAAGGAGAATCCCTACCTGTGACGCAGGGCAGTTCCTGGTTTAATTCGTCCGTGACTCCGTTCTGCTGCATATTTGATTTTCTGACGCTCTTTCGTTTTAAAGGCGGAGTTTCGTTTCCATTGTAAGAATTGGTGTGCCTTCAGTTCTAGAAATCGCTGCCAGTTAAAATCCAGTCGGAGAGTGAAGAATTATCGAAGTTCGCAAAACCCGAAAGATCGAAGAAAATTGGTGTTGTCGGCGGTAAAACAGGTTTGACCTTATTTGATCATTATTTTTCATTCAGGAGGAATTAGCAAACTGAATCCACGATAGTCCCTGCTGAAGAGCAGAAAGGATTGGAACAGGGTTGTTCGCCAAGGGAAGGTCAGTGCCTTTAAACCGTTTTATTTCCTTCATCGAACATCCTCCGGTCAAGGCAAACTTCGGATGGGATCAGCAGTAACACCACGTAAGAGAATATATTTCTTCGAGGAAAGCCTGTCCTAATTGACTGTGCAAATCATTTTGACTTTTGCATCCACGACTTTTAAGAACTGAGTTCGCACTTCTCTTTTTAAGAGCTGTTGGAGCTGCAGTATAGCAGCCAACTTCCGGTTAAGTTAGTCGTTTGTTTACTTCTGGGATTTTGAGCAGTGTTTAATAAATGTTTTATTTGTTATATAAAAAAACTGCTTCAATTCTATTCATTTTTGCCGGATCGTAACAATTGGGGGCTCGTGGGATGTACAATTTTTGATTTTAAATGCCTGTTGAATTATAGATCGGTCTTTTCAACAGGGTATAAAAGGAGAAGCCCTCCCTCTGACGCAGGTCAGTTCGTGATTTAATACGTCTGTGACTGCATTTTGCTGTGTATTTCATTTCGACTTTTGCATCTACTACTTTAAAAAAACTGAGTTGGCATTTCTCGTTTTAAGAACTGTTCGAGCTGCCGTATTGCAGCCTACTTCCGGTGAAGTTAGTCGTTTGTTTACTTCTGGGTTTTTTGAGCAGTGTTTAATAAATGTTTTATCTGTTTTATATATATTAAAATACTGCCTCAATTCTATTCATTTTTGCTGGATCGTAACAATTGGTGGCTCGTAGGATGTACCATTTTTCATTTTAAATGCCTGTTCATCGGTCGGTCTTTTGGAAAAGGAGAATATCCAATTCTTTTGATTGATTGACTTTTAAGTGGCATCCGGCAACAATGGATATTGACGACATCCTGGCATCGCCAGATCCAGAGTTATTAGCGACGGCGAAATAAAGTGTTGTATCTGTGATTGCTAGCAGGTTGGAACTTATTTCGAAGTTTGCAACAAAGCCTGTAATTCAGAGAAAAATTGCAGAACAGTATATAGATTCGGGTATTTTTCATGAAACGATTTTAGATAAGCTCCCTGTAAGTAAAGTAGCGATTTAGTTACACCTGGAGCAGGCAGCGTTAGAAAACCTTGGACTGGATGCTGAATTAAAACAGAAACAATTGGAAGCTCATTTTCAACTAAGTGCATTAGAAGGTGAAAATAAAAAGAGATAGTTGGAACGCGATGGTGGAATTAAAGACTGAGAATGAGTCCTCTGTTTCTAGAAAAACGTTTGACGTTAGTCAGGAAATGAAATTGGACCCTCCATTTAGTGAAATAAAAGTAGAGAAATATTTTCAACATTTCGAAACTGTTGCTCAGATTTCAGAGTTGCCGAAAGAGAAATGGTCAGTGTTGTTACAGAGTGTAATTTCAAGCAAAGTACAACAGTTTTAAACAACTTTAACTACTGAGCAAGCACTTGAGAATGATAGTAGACAATAGACAATAGGTGCCGAAGTAGACTATTCGGCCCTTCGAGCCTTCACCGCCATTCTGAGATCATGGCTGATCATCTACTATCAATACCCGGTTCCTGCCTTGTCCCCATATCCCTTGATTCCGCTATCCATAAGATATCTATCTAGCTCCTTCTTGAAAGCAGCCAGAGAATTGGCCTCCACTGCCTTTTGAGGCAGTCATTCAACACACCCACAGCTCTCTGGGAGAAGAAGTTTTTCCTTAACTCTGTCCTAAATGATCTACCCCTTATTCTTAAACCATGCCCTCTGGTACTGGAATCTCCCAGCATCTGGAACATATTTCCTGCCTCCAATCCCTGAATAACCTTATATGTTGCAATCAGATCCCCTCTCAATCTCCTTAATTCCAGCGTGTACAACCCCAGTCTCTCTAACCTCTCTGCTGAGAAACTGCACATATTAAAGGCGTATAAGTTAGATCCGGAAGCATATAGCGTAAGATTCGGAAAATTGAAGAAATCTGTGGAAAAAAAAACGTATGTGGAATTTGCGTACGATAAAGCTTTTGTGTTTTGAGAGATGGGTTTCCTCTAAAAATGCAAATGGTGACTATAATAAATTGAAGGGTCTGATTGTAATGGATGCATTTAAAAGGAGCATCCCTGATGAAGAAAAGACATACTTAAATGAGAGGGACACTGCTGCATTGCACGACTCTGCTAAGTTAGCTGATGAGTATGCTTTAATGCATAAGAATAAATTTCCTCAGTGCAGAACATTTAAAAGGAAAAATAACAGTGAATCAAGGTAAACCAGAAATTAAATCAGATGTTAGTGAGAAAGATAAGGAGGACGGAAAGGCTGTGAAGGAAAGACAGTTTGGTCCCATCTGTAATTACTGTAAGAAACCTGGTCATGTAATAGCTAACTGTTTCCGATTGAAATAGAAGGAGAAGGAAGCATTTCCAGATGCCTGTGTGCAACATTCTCAAACACCTGTAAATCCACAGGGTTTGAAAACCACAAATGAGGGTTTGTTAGAGTCTGACCAAGTTAGGAGTGGATCTGATCATTTTATAACTGAAGGGTTTGTATCCTTGAAAGAAGGATCTACTCAGGTGCCAATAAAAATCCTTAGGGATTTTGGAGATTCTCAATCACTGATATTAGACAATGTGTTAAAGTGTAATGATGAGACTGATACTGGTGAGGTAAATTATATACGATGTGCAGAGACTGCCAATATGCCTGTACATTTGCATAAAGTAAATTTTAGGTCAGGGTTAGTTACAGGACTTGTTAAGGTCGGACTACAAGCTAGCTTACCTGTGAAGGTTATTTCTTTATTGTTAGGTAATGACTTGGCAGGTGGACAAATTTTTCCTAAGGTACATTTGACAATAAAGTCAGTGGAACAAAGGATGGATTTTAACAAATATTGCTCCTGTGTTCTAACCCGAGCTATGGCTAAAGAGCTTGATGTGCAGAATAAGGTTGTTACTCATGACAGTTCAACTCAGGGTTCGAGTTTTGAGGATGTGTCATAAACTCTCTTACCTTCAGTGTTTGAACAAGATTCTTGGTGTAAGTCTGACCATGAATATTTTTCTCTGTCTCGGAAGCAGATCATAGCAGAGCAAAATAGAGACACTGAGATGATCAAATTGAAAGATCAAGCTCTACTGGATAGTGAAATTGATAAGGAGCCTATAGAATATTATTTTGAGAAAGTATTGTTGATGAGGAAGTGACCATATAATCATATAACAATTACTGCACGGAAACAGGCCATCTCGGCCCCTCTTGTCCGTGCCGAATCTTACTCTCACCTTGCCCCACTAGCCCGCACTCAGCGCATATCCCTCCATTCCATTCCTTTCCTGTCCATATAATTATCGAATCTTCCTTTAAATGACAATACCGAACCTGCCTCTACCACTTCTAATAGAAGCTCATTCCACACAGCTACCACTCTCTGAGTAAAGTAATTCCCACTCGTGTTACCCTTAAACCTCTCCCACTTAAATCTCTAATCATGTCCTCTTCTTTGAATCTCCCCTATTCTCAAAGGTTATATATGGTTTTATATATGGTGGAAACGCCTACAATTCATGCAAGAGATGAATGGAATATTGTTCACCAGGTAGTTGTTCCTAAAGTTTTTCGAAATGAGGTTTTAACTTTATCACATAGGGTGCTCTTCGGAGGACATCAGGGTGCAAGGAAAACTGTGGACAAGATTTTAAATCATTTTTACTGACCTGATTTGAGAAAAGTTTTGGCGACGTTTTGCAGAACGTGTCATACTTCCCAAATTGATTGTGGTAAACCTAGTCAAGTTACTCTTCCAGCATTCGGTGAACCGTTTTCTAAAGTTAATATAGATTGTGTACATCCATTACCAAGAGCAAAATCTGGTTATCAGTACTGGCTGACTACCATATGCACTGCGTCTAGGTTTCCAAAGGCATTAACACTTCGGAATAAAACAACTAAAACTGTAGCAAAGGCTCTTATAAAATTCTTTAATTATTTTGGGTTGCCTAAGGAAATACATTCTGATCAAGGCAGTAATTTTATGTCTGGATTGTTTCAGCAAATATTTTATAAATTGTGAGCTAAGCAATTCACTTCGTCTGCATATCATCCAGAATAGCAAGGAGCATTGGAGAGTTTTCATTCTACCCTGAAGAATATGATTAGGACGTATTGTGTGGAAAATGAAAATGATTGGGATGTGGATATACTCTTACTTCAATTTGCAGTAAGGAGTCGGTACAGGAATCATTATGTATCAGTCCATTTGAACTTGTGTTTGGACATAGAGTTAGAGCACGTTTAGCTTTATTAGAGAACACTGGATTAATATAGAGGTACACACTAATTTACTGGACTATGTGTTGAAATTTAAAGACAGATTACATAAAGCTTGTAGCTTGTCCAGGGAAAATTTGAAATCGGCTCAGGAGAAAAGGAAAACTTGGTATGATAAAGAAGCTAGAATGAGGACGTTTAAGCGTGGAGGTAAGGTGTTGGTTCTTTTCCCACTGCAAACGACTGCTTTACAGGCTAAATTTCATGGCCCTTATGATATTATGTCTAAAATTAATGATGTGGATTATGTGATAAAAGTTACAGGACGTGGAATGCCAAACACAACTTTGCCATATAAATATTATAGAACCATATTATGTGAAACAGTCTGCTGCTATGACTGTTGTAGTCAATAATAATAAGTCTGATCTCAGTATAACGTAATGGATGATTCAGACAGAACTCATTCCAAACCCAACGTTGTTTCTGTCAGATCACCAAACCTAACCATTCTGGAAAATATTGATGAGAAATTAGCTCATTTACAGCCAGAACAGAAGCAGCAGATGAAGCAATTCATTTTTAAATATAGAGATTTATTTCCAGACGTTCCTAGAAGAATCACAGTAGCATCACATGAGGCAGATGTTGAAGATGCTTATATTGACGATTTAGTTACAGGAAATCATACTTGGACAGCACACAGAACTGCGGTGGAGAAACTATCCAAAGCAAGCTTAGCTATGAACCTAGTTAATTTGGACAGGCCACTGTGACTTACCTTAGTCATAACCATATAACCATATAACAATCACAGCACGGAAACAGGCCATTCCGGCCCTCCTTGTCCGTGCCGAACTCTTAATCTCACCTAGTCCCACTCAGCCCATAACCCTCCACTCCTTTCCTATCCATATACCTATCCAATTTTACCTTAAATGATACAACTGAACTGGCCTCTACTACTTCTACAGGAAGCTCATTTCACACAGCTATCACCCTCTGAGTAAAGAAATACCCCCTCGTGTTTCCCTTAAACTTTTGCTCCCTCACTCTCAAATCATGTCGTCTCGTTTGAATCTCCCCTACTCTCAATGGAAACAGCCTATTCACGTCAACTCTATCTATCCCTCTCAAAATTTTGAATACCTCGATCAAATCCCCACTCAACCTTCTACGCTCCAATGAATAGAGACCTAACTTGTTCAACCTTTCTCTGTAACTTAAGTGCTGAAACCCAGGTAACATCCTAGAAAATCGTCTCTGCACTCTCTCTAATTTATTGATATCTTTCCTATAATTCGGTGACCAGAACTGTACACAATATTCAAAATTTGGCATAACCAATGCCTTGTACAATTTTAACATTACATCCCAACTTCTGTACTCAATGCTCTGATTTATAAAGGCCAGCGTTCCAAAAGCCTTCTTCACCACCCTATCTACATGAGACTCCACCTTCAGGGAAATATGCACTGTTATTCGTAGATTCCTAGAAGACTTTCCATTAATTAACCCACCACTGAAATCAAACTGACAGGTCTATAATTGCCAGGCTTACTTCTAGAACCCTTTTTAAACAATGGAACCAGGTGAGCAATACGCCAATCCTCCGGCACAATCCCCGTTTCTAATGACATCTGAAAGATCTCCATCAGAGCTCCTGCTATCTCTACACAAACTTCCCTCAAGGTCCTGGGGAATATCCTGTCAGGATCCGGGGATTTATCCACTTTTAAATTTCTTAAAAGCGCCAGTACTTCCACCTCTTTAATTGTCATAGGTTCCATAACTTCCCTACTTGTTTCCCTTATCTTACATAATTCAATATCCTTCTCCTTAGTGAATACCGAAGAGAAGAAATCGTTCAACATCTCTCGCATCTCCCTCGGCTCCACACATAGCTGACCACCCTGATTCTCTAAGGGACCAATTTTATCCCTCACTATCCTCTTGCTTTTAATATAACTGTAGAATCCTTTCGGATTTACTTCCACCTTATTTGCCAAACCAAACTCGTATCTTCTTTTAGCTTTTTTAATCTCTTTCTTAAGATTCCTTTTACATTCTTTATATTCCTCGAGCAATTCCTTTACTTCATCCTGCCTATATCTATTGTAGACATCCCTCTTTTTCCGAACCAAGTTTCTAATATCCCTTGAAAGCCATGGCGCTTTCAAACCTTTAACCTTTCCTTTCAACCTAACAGGAACATAAAGATTCTGTACCCTCATAATTTCACCCTTAAATGACCTCCATTTCTCTATTACATCCTTCCCATAAAACAACTTGACCCAATCCACGCTCTCTAAATCCCTGCGCATCTCCTCAAAGTTAGCCTTTCTCCAATCAAAAATCTCAACTCTAGGTCCAGTCCTGTCCTTCTCCATAATTATATTGAAGCTAATGCTATTGTGACCACTGAACCCGAAGTGCTCCCCAACACATACATCTGTCAGCTGACCTAACGCATTCCCTAACAGGAGATCCAACACTGCCCCATCTCCAGTGGGTACTTCTATGTATTGTTGCAAAAAACTATCCTGCACACATTTCACAAACTCTAAACCATCCAGCCCTTTTACAGAATGAGCTTCTCAATCTATGTGTGGAAAATTAAAATCTCCCACTATCACCACCTTGTGTTTACTACAAATATCTGCTATCTCCTTACACATTTGCTCTTCCAACTCACGCTCCCCATTAGGTGGCCTATAATACACTCCTATCAGTGTTACTACACCTTTCCCATTCCTCAATTCCACTTAAATAGCCTCCCTGGAGGAGCTCTCTAATCTATCCTTCCAAAGCACCGCCATAAGATTTTCTCCGACAAGCAATGCAACACCTCCTCCTCTGGCCCCTCCTAGTCTATCACACCTGAAGTAACTAAATCCAGGAATATTGGTCCGGGATTGGTTACGGAAATAAATCAACCTCCAATTTAGCAACAAAAGTTTAATGTTACACCACCACTGTATTTCGATAACTCATATTAAAGTGAAAGATAAAAGATAAGCTGATTGTCTATCTCGCCTTTGAATGTACAATGTAATTTTTTTATGAAGTGATTCTTTTTTTATATTTGTAGCACTCCTACTGTATAGTAATTTGTACGATGCTGTATGATAATTCTATGTATACTCTGTATGTAGTAAATTGTATACATTTGTATTTTTCTTTCGTAAATAGTTAATTGTTAAAACTTTGTTCATAACCTTTTTTTCTTTTTGAAGGGAGGTGTTACGTACCCGTGGGTATCTTGTGACAGTCAGATGACCATGATGTAATTGAGGCTCTGCCTGGCATGATGTAATAGTCCTGTGATGGTGGAGTGATGTAATCTTCCAGCCAGGGAGAATTCCTGTGATGGCCTGTTTCAACAGGGTATAAAGGGAGAATCCCTCCCTGTGACGCAGGGCAATTCCTGGTTTAATTCGTCCGTGACTCTGTTATGCTGCGTATTTGATCTTATGACGCATTTTCGTTTTAAAAGCGGAATTTTAGTTTCCACTGTAAGAATCTGTGTGCTGGCAGTTCTGGAAATCGCTGCCGGTGAAAGACCAGTCGGAGAGTAAAAAAATATCGAAGTTCGGAAAACCCGTAAGATCGAGGAAAGTTGGTGTCGTCGGCGGTTAAACAGGTTTGACCTTATTTGATCTTAATTCGAATGGAATTAGCAACCTGAATCAAAGGTAGTCCCTGCTAAAGAGCAGAACGGACTGGAACAAGGTTATCCGCCATGGGAAGATCAGTGTCTTTAAGTCGTTTTATTTCCTTCATCGAAAATCCTCCGGTCAAGGCATACTTACGATGGGATCAGCAGTAACAACACGTAAGAGAATACATTACTTCGAGGAAAGCCTCTCCTAACTGACTGTCTAAATCATTTGGACTTTTGCATCTACTACTTTAAAGAATTGAGTTCAAATTTCTCGTTTTATGAACTGTTCGAGCTGCCGTATAGCAGCCAGTTTGCGGTTAAGTTAGTCGTTTGTTTACTTCTGGGTGTTTTGAGTAGTGTTTAATAAATGTTTTATTTGTTATATTAAAAAAACTGCCTCAATTCTATTCATTTTTGCTGGATCGTAACAACTGGGGGCACATGAGATGTACCATTTTGATTTTAAATGCTTGTTTAATTAACGACCGGTGTTTTGGAAAAGGAGAATACCCGATTCTTTTGTTTGATTGGCTTTAGAGTGCTATCTGGCAACAATGAATATTAACGACTTACACAGTTATTAGCGAAGGCGAATAAAAGTGATGTATCTGAGATTGCTAGCAGGTTGGAAATTAAAGGTATTTCGAAGTTCACAACAAAGCCTGTAGTTCAGATAAAAATCGCGAAATATTCTTTAGATTCAGGTGTTTTTGATGAAACGATTTTAGATAGTTTCCCTGTAAGTAAAGCAGCGATTCAGTTACACCTGGAACAGGAAGGTTAGAAAACCTTAGAATAGAGGCTCAATTTAAACAGACACAATTCGAAGCTCACTGGAAACTAAGTCGATTAGAAGCTGAAAATAAAAAGAGGGAATTTTAACTTGCGATGGTGGAATTAAAGTCTGAGAATGAGTCCTCCGGTTCTAGAAAAACGTTCGTTGTTAGTTAGGAAATTAAATTGGTCCCTCCATTTAGTGAAACAGAAGTAGAGAAATATTTTAAACATTTCGAAACTGTTGCTCTGATTACAGAGTGTAATTATAGACAAAATACAAAAGGTTTATACAGCTTTAACTGCTAAGCAAGCATTTGATTATGATACTGTGACACTCCACATATTAAAGGCGATTGAGTTAGCGATTGAGGAAGCATATAGAGTAAGATTCAGAAACTTGAAGAAATCTGTGGAAAAATCTTATGTGGAATTTGCATACGATATTGCTGTGTGTTTTGAGAGATAGCTTTCGTCTAAAACTACAATCGGTACTATAATAAATAGAAGAAGTTGATTTTAATGGAGGAATTTAAAAGGAGCATACCCGATGAATAAAGAGATAATTAAATGAGAGACAGACTGCCACATTGCAGGACACCACTAATTTAGCTGATGAGTATGCTTTAATCCATAAGAATACATTTCCTCAGAGCAGAACTTTAAAAAGGAAAAAATAACAGTGAATCAAGGTAAACCAGAAATTAAGTCAGATGTTAGTGAGAAAGGTAAGGAGGAAGGAAAGGCTGTGAAGGAAAGACAGTTTGGTCCCGTTTGTAATTACTGTAAGGAACCTGGTCATGTAATAACTGACTGTTTCCGATTGAAAAAGGAGAAGGAAGCTGCCCCAGATGCCTGTGCGCAGCTTACTGAAACACTTGTAAATCCACACGGTTTGATAAACACAAATGAGGCTTTGTTAGAGTCTGACCAAGTTAGGAACGGATATGATCATTTTATAACTGAAGGATTTGTATCTTTCAAAGAAGGATCGACTCCGGTGCCAAGAAAAATCCTTCGGGATATTGGAGCTTCTCAGTCACTGATGTTACAGAATGTGTTAAAGTTTAACGATGAGTGTGATACTGGTGAGGTATATTATATACGACGTGTTAGGAGTGCTTTTCTGCCTGCACATTTGCGTAAAGTAAATTTAAGTTCAGTGTTAGTTATAGGACATGTTTAAGTAGGACTGTAACCTAGCTTAACTGTGAAGGATATTTCTTTATTGTTTGGCAATGATTGGGCAGGTGAACAAGTCTTTCCTGAGGTGCATTTAACAATAAAGTCAGAGGAATCACGGATAAATTCTAAGACAGATTCCTCCAGTGTTGTAACCCGAGCTATGGCTAAAAAGCTTGATGTATAGAATGAGGTTGTTACCCGCGACTGTTTAACTCAGGATTCGAGTTTTGAGGATTTGTCAGAAACTCGCTTACCTTCTTTGTTTGAACAAGATTCTTGGAGTAAGTCTGACCATGAAGATTTATCTCTGTCTCGGAAGGAGATGATAGCAGAGCAGAGTAGAGACACTAAGATTATCAAATTAATAGAACAAGCTCTACTGGATAGTGAAATTGATAAGTTGCCAGTAAAATATTATTTTGAGAACGGAGAGTTGATGAGGAAGTGCAGAGCGCCTACAATTCCTGCAAGTGATGAATGGAATATTGTTCCCAAGGTATTTGTTCCTAAAGTTTATCGAAATGAGATTTTTAACTTTAGGCCATAGTGGACCTAATGATTTTTTTAACTTTAGGCCTTTGAGTGGACATCAAGGGATAAGGAAGACTATGGCCAAGATTTTAAAACATTTTTACTGGCCTGGTTTGAGAAAAGATGTGGCGACGTTTTCTAGAACGATTCATATTTGCCATATTGTGGGTAAAGCAAATCAAGTTACGCCAGTGACCGCACTAAAACCTATTCCCGCATTCAGTAAACCGTTTTCCAAAATTATTATGGATTGCGTACGTCCATTACCAAAAAACAAAAACTGGTCATCAGTACTGGCTGTCTATCAGGTGCACTGCGTCTAGGTTTCTAGGAATATAACAACTGGACTGTTTCAACAGATAATTTATAAATTTGGAGCAAAGCATATCTCTTAGTCTGCATACCATCCAGAATCGCAAGGTGCCTTGGAGAGGTTTCATTCTACCCTCAAGTCTATGATTAGGATGTATTGTGTGAAAAAAGAAAATGATTGTGTTGGGGGTATATATTTGCACTAAGGGAGTCGGTCCAAGAATCATTGGGTTTCAGTCCATTTGAGCTTGTATTTGGCAAAGAGTTAGAGGACCTTTGGCTTTATTAAAAGAACAATTGATTAATAAAGAGGTGCACACTAATTTGCTGTACTATGTTTTAAAATTTAAGTACAGATTACATAAAGCTTGTAGTTTAGCCAGTGAGAATTTGAAATTGGCTCAGGAGAAAACGAGAACGTGGTACTATAAAAACGCTAGTTTAAGGACGTTTAAGCCTGGAGATGAGGTGCAGATTCTTTTCCCACTACAAACAAATCCTTTACAATCTACTTTCATGGTCCTTATGTAATTGTGTCTAATATCAGTGATGTGGATTACGCGATATAAACTCCAGCTCGTAGAAAGCCAACACAATTTTGCCATAGAAATATGATAAAACCATATTAAGAGAAGCAGTTTGCTACTATGACCGTTGTGGTCCATAATAATGAGTCTGATCTCACTAGGAACATAATGGATGATTCACCTGAAACTCATTCTAAAGTAAACATTGTTTCTGTAAGATTACCAAACTCAACCATTCTCGAAAATATTGATGAGAAATCAGCTTATTTACAGACAGAGCAGATGCAGCAAATGAAGCATTTATTTTTTTTATAAATATAAGGATTTGTTTCCAGACGTTTCGAGAAGAACTACAGCAGCTTCACATGATGTATATGTTGGAGATGCCAAACCTATTAAACAACATCCATATAGGATCAACATGGAAAAATGTGAACTTGCTGAGAAAGAAATTAAATATATGCTAGAGAATAATATTATTAGACCTTCTAACTCGAATTGGAGTTCACCTTGTATTATGGTGCTTGAATCAGACGGGAGTATTAGGTTTTGTACGGACTACAGGAAGGTGAATGCTGTGTCGAAAACAGGTGCATATCGAATTCCTAGAGTAGATGATTGTGTGGATAAAGTTGGAAAAGCAAAGTTCCTGACCAAGATTGATTTATTGAAAGAGAAATGGTGTGTTCCTTTAAGGAGGAGAGGTAGAGAGATTTCTGCATTTATGGAGTGATATTTTAAGATTTGTAACACTCCTACTGTATAGTAAGTTTTAAGGTGCTGTATGATAATACTATGTGTACTGTGCAGTACTGTGCATGTTGTAAATTTTATATATTTGTTTTTTTTTGTAAGTAGTTAATTGTTAAAATTTTGTTCATTACCATTCTTTTTTTTTGGAGGGAGGTGTTACATACCCCGTAGATACCCAACACAGATGCCTTGTGCAGGAAGGCACAGAGACGACTGTACTTCCTTAGAAGGTTGGCGTCATTCAATGTCTGTAGTGAGATGCTGAAGATGTTCTATAGGTCAGTTGTGGAGAGCGCCCTCTTCTTTGTGGTGGCGTGTTGGGGAGGCAGCATTAAGAAGAGGGACGCCTCACGTCTTAATAAGCTGGTAAGGAAGGCGGGCTCTGTCGTGGGCAAAGTACTGGAGAGTATAACATCGGTAGCTGAGCGAAGGGCGCTGAGTAGGCTACGGTCAATTATGGAAAACCCTGAACATCCTCTACATAGCACCATACAGAGACAGAGAAGCAGTTTCAGCGACAGGTTGCTATCGATGCAATGCTCCTCAGACAGGATGAAGAGGTCAATACTCCCCAATGCCATTAGGCTTTACAATTCAACCGCCAGGAGTAAGATATGTTAAGTGCCGGGGTTGATTGTATTTAATGTATTTAAGTAAACTACTTAAGAACTTTTTAAAAGCTATTATTAATGCTTTTTGAGAGAGTGATTTAGATGCATATCATATTTTTACTGAATTAAGTATTGTATGTAATTAGTTTTTGCTACAACAAGTGTATGGGACATTGGAAACATGTTGAATTTCCCCATGGGGATGAATAAAGTATCTATCTATCTATCTATCTATCTATCTATCTATCTATCTATCTATCTATCTATCTATCTATCTATCTAGTTGGGGGCTCGTCCAGGACCCATCCGTAAACCTGACATATCGCCATCAAACTCACCAGTCTGGTGTTGGGGAGGATGCTTTAATCAGGGCACCCTGTATGTGTCAAGAACACGGATGACAGTCGAAGAGGCGGAAAGATAGTCTCTGTGTGTAGTGTGTGTTTGTGTGTGTGTGTGTGTGTGTGTGTGTGTGTGTGTGTGTGTGTGTGTGTGTGTGTGTGAAGACCCATTGTCTCTGCCTGACCCTGCATGACTTTTCGCGTCTCTTACTCCAATTCTGTATATCCCCCTTCGTTCATGCCCCTAATATAATCTCACTAGTCATTTGATAAGGTGCCCCATGCAAGGCTTATTGAGAAAGTAAGGAGGCATAGGATCCAAGGGTACATTGATTTGTGGATCCAGAACTGGCTTGCCCATAGTAGGCAAAGAGTGGTTGCAGACGGGTCATATTCCGCACGGAGGCCGGTGACCAGAGCTTTGCCTCAGGAATCTGTTATACGCCCATAAGACCAAAAGATTTAGGAGCAGAAGTAGGCCATTCTGCCCAATAATCCAGAACAGAGGGCAAAATTCAAATTTCATTTATTGTTATTTTCTGTACCAATGAAACATCCTTGAGGCTCGTCACCTGTCCAGATCAGCGGACACTCCCACATGCACAGAGCAAGATTAATTTCAAATAGTTCACAAATCGGCTGTCTCCTTTTAACTAAAACAAGAAACGAAGTCAAAGTCCATATTGCATTTAATTTTGAAGGCTGTATAAACGGAACAACTTTGAGATTCGATACTCCTCAAATTCCAACGGCTCCCACAAGTCAGTGTGCACTCCCGAATCCGCCGACACACCCAACTCTGTGCAAATCACTGTGAGCCCACAAATCTGTGCTCACTGGTAAACGCGCATTCAACCCTTAAATCAGAGTGCATCCCGAAAGCAACGGACACCTCAAAATCCATGTGCACCCACCCATTCGCTTCCATACCCCTAAATCTTAGCACATCCGTAAAGCAAGATCAGCCGCCGAATCACTCCTGCCTCCCCGGGTCTCCACTGTGTCCCGTCCCGTGTGCATTCAATATTCGATAGCTTTCAAACTGATTTCTCCCTCATTTTTCGCCAAGAACCATCAAACGCGCCTCAAAGGTTCACTCTTTCATTCTCTGTTCAACCTCCTCAGAGTTAAGCCCATGATATTGCTGTATCCCTTACAAACAATGCAAAGCTATATAGTTCCCCGAACCAGTGTACACACATCTCTCTTTTGTCCTCGCCAAGTGTTCTCGGTATCCAAGTCGACATGACAAAGCGCCATAGCTGTCTGCTAGCTACTCTCTGACACAAAGACACACACGGGAACTCATATAAATACTCAGAGATGCAGACACACAAAGATACATTAATAATGAACACATTCAGAACTTTGGTCTGTTTAAGATGGAGGCAGCTATTTCGCGAACTGTTTGAAATGAGTTTTGCTCTCGGAAAATCTAATGTGTCTGTATCGATGTCAGCGGGTTTGGGGGTACACATGGAAATAGGGCTGTACATTGATTTGCGGATGTCCGGACGCTTCAGGGCATGTTGGCGAATACGGGTGTGCACACTGATTTCGGAGTGTCAGTGAATTTCGGGGTGCCCACAGTTTTGCCATGTGAGGGTGCACAGGGTGTGCAAATCTATCTGAGGCACCGCACAGAATTGGGAGTGTCGGCGGATTATAGACAATAGACAATAGACAATAGGTGCAGAAGTAGACCATTCGGCCCTTCGAGCCTGCACCGCCATTTTGAGATCATGGCTGATCAATTCCTATCAATACCCGGTTCCTGAGGATGCATACAGATTGCGGTAACCTTGGATTTAGGGGTGTGATGTGAATCTCAAGATTGTTTCACTTATAGACACTTTAATAACAAATACACTTTGAACTGTGTTCCTGCTGTTTGATTTAAGGTGGCGGCAGCTTTTTTGTGGTTTGTTTGAAGTGATTCTTGCTCTGGGATAATCTAATGAGCAGGTGGAGTTGTCAGCAGGTTTGGAGTGCGCACGGATCTGGGTATGCAGGTGGATTTGGGAGTGTCGGCAGGTTTGGGGTGCGCACGGATCTGGGTATGTAGGTGGATTTGGGAGTGTCGGCAGGTTTGGGGTGCGCACGGATCTGGGTATGTAGGTGGATTTGGGAGTGTCGGCAGGTTTGGGGTGCGCATGGATTTGGGGACACACAATGATTTGGGTGCGAACACTGAGTTGTGGTTTGCATGCGGCTTTGCGGGTGTGCACAGTTTTAGGAGTACACACAGATTTGCACATTAGCGCAGATTTGGGAATCCCGGTGGATTCGGAGGTTGTCGAATCTCAAGTTTGTTTCATTGATACAAACTTTAGTAATCAATGCAATTTGACCTTGACTTCTGTTCTTCCTATTTTTTAGGGTGGAGGCGGATATTTCGAGAACTGCTTGAAATAATTCTTCCTCTGAGATAATGTTACTTGCATGTGGAGGATTCAGCAGGCATGGTGTGTGCACCTGTCTGGGTATGTCGATGTATTTAGGGGTGTCTGCTGGTTCGGCGTAGGCACGGATATGGGGCTGTACACAGATTTGAGGATTGTGCTGATTAGGGATGTTTTGGTGAATATGGGGATGCACAGGGATTTGTGGATGTGAGCAGACATCGGGGTTTGTCAGCGATAATGGGACTCGGTGGATTTGGGAAACCCACTGATGAGGGGATAATGATAAGTTTGGTGAGGTGCGCAGATTTAAGGGGATGTCAATGATTATACGAGGAATATGCATGTGGGTGTGTGTTTGCAATTTAAACTTTGTTCTTGTTATTTTTAAGGTGGACGCAGCTATTTTGTAAAGTGGTTGAAGTGAATCCTGCTCTGTGATAGTGTAATGTGTAGGTGTGCGCACGTATTTGGGGTGCGCACGGATTTGCGGATGTGCGCACATTTCGGGACCCGTCGGTGAATCTGTGGGTGCATGCGGATTTGGCGGCGAATGTTGCTTTGAGGATGTGCACAGATTTAGGGGTATGTCAGAGAACGTGTGATTGCACTGGAATAGTCGGGTGTCGGTTGCTTTTGGGGTGCACACTGATTTGAGGGTTGAATGAGGTTTTGCCAGTGAGCACAGATTTGTGGATGCACACTAATTTGCACAGAGCTGGGAGTGTTGGCGGATTCGGGGGTGAGCACTGGTTTGGGGGAGCCAGTGGATTTGGAGGTGTGTCAGAACTCAGGGTTGTTCCGTCTTTAATGCGATATTATTTAATTCAAGATGAACTTTGACCTCTGTTCTTGTTTTTTATATGGAGACAGCTATTTTGTGAACTGTCTGAAATGATTCTTGCTCCGGGATGATCTAATGTGCATGTGGGGGTGTCTGCTGAAATGGAGCTGTGACGAGTCTCAAGGTTGTTTCATTTCTATTTACATTAATAACAAGACGGCTCAATTTCATGGCATGTGTTCAGGTTAGGGATGGGTCACGGATGAGTCCCCAAATGATCTGCGTGACACAAGCAGACATTTTCCTCGAGGCCCTCTCAGTAGAGTCCCACAAGCACAAACTACATCAAGAGTTTATACTCTTGTGGAGAATAGAACAGTAGGTGATTCAGTACAATTTCACAGGCACAATGACATAATTTACTTCAATATTCTCAGTCCGACAACTGGTACCTTTATATATTTATATATGTACATATTTACAGTGGAAGCACACGTAATTGATAAGACACCTGGAACGGCTCAGTCACCTTTGTTGTAACAAACTAACCCCGCAAATGATCTAAATATTATTCATTAATTTAATCTCAGTCTGTCATCGCAGGGATTTTACCTGTCTGACGTAATTGGTTTGTAAATAATTTACAAACCTTTATTTTTAAATCTTGTTGAAATCTGTCCCTGTGGAATTGCTAAATGGCTTTAAAAATCCCAGTCATTTGCTGCTTTAGCATTTCATTCCGAGAGATCCCCTGTCGCACAAAGAGACAAATCACTGGCCAGAGAAAATGCTTGCAATGTTCTATAGGTATATCAGTGTGGAGAACATATTGTACATGTTCATTGCCGCCATTGGAGTTCCTGGTGAGTGAGCAGAGCATTTCATGTTCGATATTTCTGTGTGTTAACCTGTTTAAGATAATGTTACAAGCTTACAACCTGATCATCACTGCACAGATATCCATCAGAGATATCGATCCTGTCAATTTTACATTCTGAATGTTCGTATTTAAAAACGTGGAACTAAGTCTATGAGTATCCTCTAACTCACGGGATCGAATAGAACGCTATTCTTGCCTTGAATGACACCTTGTCCAGAGATGTCCCAGTGCTGGGGCCAGGGATCTCTCCGGGAAGTTGTGACTGCGATACGTTTGCATTCTGAAGTACACTTTTCCTAAGTTATTGATCAGAGGGAAACCCTAGTCCTGTGCTTCACGTCTCCCTGTGGAGTCTCTCACAGTCGGATCCCACTGTCCGTTGGTCAGTTATTGGGTCTGATCACCTGAACCAGTGTCACGGATCTGCTGCCGTATGTTATGGAATTAAACAGCGCTGTAGAATTAATCCATTAATGTAGCAACTCAGCCACAGGTCACTAAGTGGTTCCTTCTCTCCCTCTAAAACCCGTCATAAATCGTGGCAGCGCTTCGTCCTGAAGGAGGGTCTCGACCCGAAACGAAAGCTGATTCAATTCCACGGATGCTGCCTGTCCTGCTGAGTTCCTCCACTTTTGTGTGTGTTGCTCCTCTCTGTATCCCTTCTCGGCCTCATCAGATGCTGACTTTCCAGAGTCCTGGTCAGTCACAGTTAATTCAGTGAAACTGGCCCCATCAGCGACTGGAATGGGGATCAGAACCGATCGTTGTTGTTCATGCATCTCGTTTTTTATCGCCAACGATTCCCGGCACATCGTCTTATCTCCACAATGAAGAAGAAAGGTCAGAGACAGTGCGAGCCATTTCTGGTGTTAGATTAGCAGCCGTTTACAGACTCTAGCACTCTCGAGTTTTAGCTAAAGCCCGATCCCGTATTAATTCCTGGAGAATGTTTTCAGTAATGCCCAGTGTCTGTTCCCTCTCTCCAGTGAATGTAGTGGCGATTGTGATCCTGTCCCGGGGAAAGTGCGGCCTGTCTACCTGCATCACTCGCTACCTGGTGGCCATGGCAGCGGCGGATCTACTGACCATAATCATCAGCGTCATTTTGAAACGACTCAGAGTGGTTTACTTCCGGTGGAGTTTTCTGGGCATCACCCCTGTGTGCAGTGTTATCGATGTTCTGAGCTTCACAGCCACACACTGTTCTGTCTGGTTCACCGTCACTTTCACCTTTGACCGGTTTGTCGCCATTTGCTGCCAGAGACTGAAAACAAAATATTGCACCGGGAAAACTGCGGCTGTGGTTCTAACAACAACCGGCGTACTGTCCTGTCTGAGAAACGTTCCCCGATGCTTCACATGGGAACCCGGAGTGATCATCGACAATGTACCGTGGTCCTGTATTACCAAGGACAATTATTTCACTGACCCCTGGTGGGTAGGATATGACTGGCTCGATATGGTTTTAACTCCGTTCCTCCCTTTCGCTGGGATCCTGTTGCTCAACGCTCTGACAGTCAGACACATTTTAGTGGCCAGTCGGGTCCGTAAGGGGCTGAAGGGTCAGATCAAGAGGGAGAACCGCAGTGACCCGGAGATGGAGAGCAGGAGGAGGTCTGTGATTTTACTCTTCACCGTTTCCGGCAGCTTCATCCTCCTGTGGATGACAATGGTTGTAAATTTCATACATTATCAGGTATCAGGGACAGGAATCAATTTCAATGACTCTGAATTGATCTTTCACTACTTCGGGTTTTTCCTGATGGATCTCAGCTGCTGCACAAACACATTTATTTACGCGGTGACTCAGTCGAAATTCAGGGAGCAGGTGATCAGCGCGGTGAAATATCCCGTCACTTCGATGCTTCAGTTGATTAATGGCGCCGCATCCTGAGTAGTCGTCAAAGGCGGCGGCAGAGTCTCCAGTCCGGGCTCCAGCTCCTCAGATTCACCACCTCATCTCCCTACTGTTATTCCCGGACGGATTGTCCCATCATCCGGCAGTCCGGGACGTTAAGATAGTGTGTGTGTCGGGAGGGGCAAAGCACCGTCCTAGAGAGTCAGTACCTCATTCTTCCCGCCAGATGCCAGACAAAGAACTACTCCGGAATGCCGCCCGCACATTCGTCTGCGGATATGTCCATCTATTCCCATTCCGCTCACCAACTTCACTGTCAGACTTTCCAACAAGACGGCGCGGGGCGAGTCAGATGATCATTTACTAACCTAATATGAATCACACCAGTCCCCGCCATCTCCTTGAATGATTGGCTAAATTAAGAAATAGGTCAAGCTTTGGATTAACGACGGTTGACACTCCAACTTAAAGGCGCATTCCCGTTATCAACTGGACTGGGCTGTGGTGTAGAGAACTGGGAAATAAAATCCTCACTGCTTCGGTCTTCAAATGAAAGCTAAATTACTCGCAACAAATCCTATCGATTGTATGTAATGAAACAGAATACTGCGAATTTAATTAAAGACACACCCATTACTAAGAAAGCGGTTAAATGAAATCAATCAATCAAGACCGCCAAAATTGCAATGAAGCCTTCATGATTTCTTTCCTGATATCCTTCACCTGTGTTCAACCGTTTCATAATGAGAAAACCTACACGATCCGGAAGCTTGTTTTGCAACAGGACAAACAGAATAATTAAGCATAGTAAGTCATGGCGATATAATTCCTTCCCTTCTGGTTTATCCCGTAAACCCAGCACTATTATGTTCCCAGTCTGGTTCATGTCAATATAATTCCGTCCATTCTTGTTTTACCCCTTTCTCCCCATACACCCAACCCGTTTATGTATTCTGTGAAGGTGTACCCATTTTCCCATCAGTCTTTCCATCAGCTCCTAATTCCCAACATACATAACTCTGAACCTTTGATTTGTTAACTGAAGGGTCTTTATCCACAGTTGAACTTTTGTAACTTACAGTCAACCTACTCATTCCCCTCAATACCTCTGTGTTCAGGGACCTATAAGAAGAAAATATATAAACAAGTACTTGAATATGAATTAATGCCTGGTGAGTTTCCAACAGTAAATCTGACCGACTGCTAGAATAACGTGTTTAAGAGTCATCAAAACCGAAAAGTAATCTGAACAACTATAAGGTTACGTGGGAGAAAATGTCTCCACCCACCTTAAGCCAAAAATGATGGCAACCAATTCTGCTGTATTTACTGATATATGGTTGCAAAGTAATTTCTCTGTCATTGTCCATACTTCAGGCACAAAAATGGGCACCATCTGTAAAAATTTTAAAAACTTGACATGATTTGTGTAACGCTCAGGGCTATCGGCTTGTATTTGTCTCGGGGAAAGTCCGTCCACCCGCCAAACCGTGTCTCCCGTTTGCGTAGATGCTGTGTAATGCACACTGGTACAAACTCGCACACACAATATCAGACAGCGCACAATGTTTGTTTTACAGATTACTCTTTATACACCTGACTGGAACTAGGTAATTAATAACGATACAATATAAAAAGAAAGAAAATGGCGCTAAACATTTTTTAGAGTTCAATCAGTTCGTGCACAACCGTTGGAGCTCAACTATCGAAGCCTTCTGTCCACCATTCGATCTTCTCCGACCTCCTCGACTCGCCGACTGGGACCAACCTGGGACCAAAGGGTCCAGCACGTCCTTCATCTTCGGTTCTCCTCCCGAAAATCCCGCGCACTGACTCCAGGTTCCCACACATACAGATAGAACAACATCGCTTCCAGTGGTTAGTTCCTCCGTTATCAATAATTATAACTGAAACATTCCAACTAAATCATTACCAAATCAGTTACCTACACAGAAGCCATTTCATTATAACGCTACAGAGAAGCCATTTTATATATGCAGTTAACAGTTAACATTACAGTTAATGATCTGAGAACCGTGTATTCTCCCCCCACCGAATTAAGTCATGCCCTCATGACGTTCAGATAATTCGCCAACCTCTCCTGCAGAACACACCGCCCAATCCAAGTGCAGAAAGCAGTGGTATAACTCCCCAAAACAGTGGTGATCACACCCTGTTCCCCAGGTGCCACATAGGCCAACCTGTCTGGGAGGTGCCTACTTCTCTGAGGCCTGCGCACTCCCGCTTCTAACTCCTCCCCCTCGGACAATACGGGAGACTCATGGGAACTATGAGGCGAACCCTCCCGCGAGCGGTCACCCAAACCCCGATGCACCTCGGAACCACTATCTCTTGCTTGAACACTACATCCTTTACTCCAACGCCCTGTGGTACCCCCGACTGCCCATCACTGGCCACCTTACCACGTCTAACCCAGTGGGAGAAGGGCCAGGATCCTCCGCTCCATCTCGGGGGCGTCAGCGAACGGCAGCATGTACCGATCGTCCGAGTCATCATCCTCCGAGTCAGTATCCCTCACAGGGTCTGGGCCCGGGCCCGACTCTCCCGGTGTGGGCTTTTCCTCCACCATGCGTAGACCAGAGTCCTGGTACAAGACGCAGCCGGCATCTCAGGCTCCCGCACTACCTGTACTTCTCGCCCCAGGGAAGAACTACAACGATCAGCCAGTTTATGTTTCCCTGGTAGTCCCAAATTCCTTATGAGGACTCGATCTCCCGTCAGTAGTTGGGAGAACTTCACCTTCTGGTCATACCTCATCTTATTTCCCGATTCTGCTCGGCGGCCGCCTCCCGAGCCAGCTCAAAAGCTCTTTGCAGTGACTTTCGCCACCGTAGTCGCCCTTTGCTTCTTGGTAGGGAACGCCTGAGCATACCTGGTGTAGTGGTCTTTGAAGACCAAGATATTCGCCGTATTGCTGGCATCGGGTTCAATGGCCAAGAAATCCGGACACACCAGGTCAACGGCCCCTCACTTTGCAAGTGTGACAACGGAGCAGGGGCAGGAACGCTCTCCCACTCCTCGCCCGTCTCCTGTTCCTCATGCTCCCGTCGTGACAAAGCATCCGCAGCGACATTCCTGCTTCCCAGCCAGCACTTCAAGCTGAAATCAAATACCAACAGGGCCGCCAACCACCGATGGCCTGCAGCATCCAGTTTCACCGAAGGCAGGATATAACTAAATGGGTTGTTGTCCGTCCTCACCTCGAACCTGGCTCCGGAGAGATAGTCAGTCAGCTGATCCACCTCTGCCCACTTCAACGCCAGGAACTCCAACTGATGGATGGGAGAGTTTCTCTCGGAGGGCGACAAACTCCGGCTGACAAACGCGACAGGTCTCAACCCGGTGCCCTGATCTTGATACAAGACGGCCCCTAATCCCTCTTGGCTGGCATCGGTGTGTGGTACACAGGGTAAACGGGGTCCGCAAAAGCCAGCACCGGTGCCTGGGTCAGCAACTCTTCCAGCGATTTAAAAGCTTCCTCACATTTCGTATCCAGATAGATGGATAGATAGATAGATACTTTATTCATCCCCATGGGGAAATTCAACTTTTTTTCCAATGTCCCATACACTTGTTGTAGCACAACTAATAACATACAATACTTAACTCAGTAAGAAATATGATATGCATCTAAATCACTATCTCAAAAAGCATTAATAATAGCTTTTAAAAAGTTCTTAAGTCCTGGCGGTTGAATTGTAAACCTAATGGCATTGGGGAGTATTGACCTCTTCATCCTGTCTGAGGAGCATTGAATCGATAGTAACCTGTCGCTGAAACAGCTTCTCTGTCTCTGGATGGTGCTATGTAGAGGATGTTCAGAGTTTTCCATAATTGACCGTAGCCTACTCAGCGCCCTTCGCTCAGCTACCAATGTTAAACTCTCCAGTACTTTGCCCACGACAGAGCCCGCCTTCCTTACCAGCTTATTAAGACGTGAGGCGTCCCTCTTCTTAATGCTTCCTCCCCAACACGCCAACACAAAGAAGAGGGCGCTCTCCACAACTAACCTATAGAACATCTTCAGCATCTCACTACAGACACTGAATGACGCCAAACTTCTAAGGAAGTACAGTCGACTCTGTGCCTTCCTGCACAAGGCATCTGTGTTGGCAGTCCAGTCTAGCTTCTCGTCTAACTGTACTCCCAGATACTTGTAGGTCTTAACCTGCTCCACACATTCTCCATTAATGATCACTGGCTCCATATGAGGCCTAGATCTCCTAAAGTCCACCACCATCTCCTTGGTCTTGGTGATATTGAGACGCAGGTAGTTTGAGTTGCACCATATCACAAAGTCCTGTATCAGTTTCCTATACTCCTCCTCCTGTCCATTCCTGACACACCCCACTATGGCCGTGTCATTAGCGAACTTCTGCACATGGCAGGACTTCGAGTTATATTGGAAGTCTGATGTGTACAGGGTGAACAGGACCGGAGAGAGTACGGTTCCCTGCGGCGCTCCTGTGCTGCTGACCACCGTGTCAGACCTACAGTCTCCCAACCGCACATACTGAGGTCTATCTGTCAAGTAGTTCACTATCCAATCCACCATGTGAGAGTCTACTCCCATCTCCGTTAGTTTGTGCCTTAAGATCTTGGGCTGGATGGTGTTAAAGGCACTAGAGAAGTCAAGGAATGTAATCCTCACAGCACAACAGACCCCATCTAGGTGAGAGAGTGATTTGTGCAGCAAATACGTGATAGCATCCTCCACTCCCACCTTCTCCTTATACGCAAACTGAAGAGGATCCTGGGCGTGCCTGGTTTGTGGCCTCAGATTCTGTATTATCAGCCGCTCCATGGTCTTCATCACGTGCGACGTCAAGGCAACAGGTCTGAAGTCATTCAACTCCTTTGGTTGTGGTTTCTTCGGTACCGGGTCAATACAGGATGTTTTCCACTGTCTGGGTACTCTTCTCTGCTCCAGGCTCATGTTGAAGATGCGCTGTAGTGGTTGTCCCAGCTCAGTCGCACAGGCCCTCAGTAATCGTGGGGAAACTCCATCCGCTCCAGCCGCCTTGCTGGTACAGATCTTCCTCAGTTGACCTTCCACCTGTGCAGCCGTAATCCTGGGCGTGGGCAAGGTCTCCTGTGAGTGGCTATTTTTCCTGTGAGGGAAGTAAGCCTGGTGTGGATTTCTGCGGTGAGGATGAGATTGTGCTGTCTAACCTGTTGAAGAAGTTGTTCAGCTGGTTCGCTTTCTCCACATCTCCACTTATGTTTGCCCCCCGCTTTGCACCGCATCCGGTGATGATCTTCATCCCATCCCACACCTCCTTCATGCTTTTTTTCTGCAGCTTTTGTTCTAGCTTCCTCCTATACTGCTCCTTTGCCCCCCTTATCTGTACTCTGAGTTCCTTCTGAACTCTTTTAAGCTCCAACCGATCACCATCTTTAAAGGCCCTCTTCTTCTGGTTTAGGAGGCCTTTGATGTGACTAGTGATATAGGGCTTATTATTGGGATAGCAGCGAACAGTTCTAACAGGAACAACGGCATCCACACAAAAGTTAATATAGTCCGTTGTGCATTCAGTGACCTCCTCAACGCCCCCACAGAGCCCCCCTTGCAGTACATCCCAGTTAGTAGTACCGAAGCAGTCTCTCAGGGCCTGTTCAGCTTCAGGAGTCCACTTCCTAAAAGAGCGTGTGGTAGTGGGATGCCTCATCACAATTGATTTATATCTGGGCTGTAACAAAACCAGGTTGTGATCAGCTTTCCCCAGTGAAGGCAGCGGGGATGCACTATATGCATCCTCTACGTTTGCATACAGTAGGTCAATAGTCCTATTACCCCTGGTGTAACAATCCACGTACTGGGAGAAAGCAGGTAGTGTCTTGTCCAAAGTCATATGGTTGAAGTCCCCTGTAATTATCACCAGTGCCTCAGGGTGCTGTGTCTGAAGCCTAGCAACAGCGGAGCTGATGACGTCACACGCTACCGTTGCGTCGGCACGCGGCGGGACATACACATTCACCACAATGACGCTTGCGAATTCTCGAGGCAGGTAATATGGCCTCATACTCACGGCGATCAGCTCAATATCTCTTTCACAAACGGAGATCTTTGTACTCACATGCCCGGGGTTACACCATCTTACGTTAATGTAGACAGTGAGTCCCCCTCCTTTCTTCTTCCCACACTTTTTGGCATCTCTGTCAAATCTTACCGTAGTAAAACCAGGTAATTCTACATTTACATCCGGGATGTTAGCCGTCAGCCATGTTTCGGAAAAACACATTAAACTGCATTCCTTGTATGCTTTAACATTCCTTACTAGTGAGGCTAGCTCATCCAATTTATTTGGCAGCGAGTTCACGTTCCCCATAATGACCGAAGGAACAGCGGGTTCCAATCTCTGTCCGAAGGGTTCCGACGGGTTCAGATATTCTGCAACCTCCCGCCCCCCTTTTCCTTTCTTCCCCATGGGAGGGTAACCACGCAGAAGCTGTTTCAGCGGGTGACTCACTTTGCCGTAGCCCTTTTCGTATCTCCAATAATAACCACAGAACCCCGAGAACGAGAGCAGAGCGCTCACAGTCTGGGGTCTCAGCCACGTGGTCACCGCTTCTATCTTATCTGGGTCTGCAGGTACTCCAATTTGCAAGATTATGTGTCCAACATAGCTAACAGACGTCTTGCAGAACTGACACTTGTCCAGGGAGAGTTTTAACCCTTCCTCCCTCAGCCGACTTAGCACCTTCAGTAGCCTCGCTTCGTGTTCTTCCAAGGTGGCTCCAAATACTACCAAATCATCCAAATACATCGACACTTCAAGCAAATTCATATCCCCCACCGCCTTCTCCATGACCCTCTGGAAGGTGGCAGGAGCTCTCGATGTGCCCTGGGGCAGCTTTTCGAACTGGAAAAACCCCAGTGGGCATATAAATGTCGTCTTCCCTTTGTTGGCCTCACTCATCGCGATCTGGTAAAATCCACTCCTCAAGTCCAGCAAACTAAACCAACTCGCTCCACTCAGACAGGCCAACGCGTCTTCAACCCTCGGGACCGTATACTGGTCAGGGACAGTGCGCCGGTTCAGGGTCCTATAGTCCTCACACATGCGTACCTTTCCGTTCTTCTTCCGGGCCACTACTATTGGGGACGCATAGGGCCTTCGGGACTCAGTGATAATTCCAGCTTTCTTCAACTTGCATAAGTGCTGCCGCACGTTTTCCACATCTGCAGGGGCCAGTCGCCGCGACCTCTCCCTGAACGAGGTGTCCTCAGTCACTGGGTGATATGGCGAGTGCTCTTGGAACAACCCATATCAAACTCACCAAGTGAAAAAAACATCTTCCTGCTTCAACATCTTCTCCAGCAGCCTGCGTTTCCACTCTGGCGGCACAGGAGAGTCCCCAAAGTTAAAGGCCTCAGCGGTCAGCTTTCCTCTGTTTTCCAATCCTTCCCCCTTAGTGGGCCTCACAGGGGCACTAGACATTACCGTCACCGGGAACAAATGCCCCAGCGGCATCCCTCTCTTAAAGGTGATTTCTCTCTCCGTAGTGTTCCTGACACTCACCGCTATCCGCCTGGCATCTACCACCGAGGGCCTCTGCACTTCGGGCCTCACCAGCACCCCAGCCGGAAATCGTGACTCCCCCTCGAGGGCCTCGCCATCAGGCACTCCGGGAAATCTGGGGGTTCCCATCACTCTTGCTGCTTCCCTGGGCTTTATTATCACAGGCTTCGACTGGGTGGACCAGACAGTCCCCCTTTTAAATTCAGTCTCCGGCCCAGGGCGGCGTCGCACTTGCTCAAATGCAGCATGAAACGCTCGGTGCTCGGCTCGGTCCCCCAAACAGTCCTCTCCTGCAGGCCCCCATGAGACTCCGCACCACAGGGATGTTGTTCCCCACCAGTATTGAAGCATCCGCCGTTTCAACTGGCTCTGGACAAACCAGCGCTAACGTCTCCAGAACTTCGGACACTCCCACATCGGCTTCGGAATACCCCAGTTTCACCAGCAAATACCCTTCAAACGGGTAATCCCTAGCACTGACGCCCCAAATCCCCAGTGCACGGAATGGGGACAATGGCAAATGCTTTAAGTATTGATTGTAAAACTAACGATATAATAGCGAGACCTGCGCCCCGGTGTCGAGTATGGCTTTCGCGGAGATTCCCTCGATCCGTAGCGACACGCTCGAGCGGGGTTCCACTAATCCTTCCGGAATAGAGTCGTGTGATTTCGTGGGTTGCTTGGTAATTTCCTGCGAACGGGTTCCCCGAGAGACGCAAGGCCGTTCCCTCACTGGGTCTCCTCTAGGTTTCCCGACACCTCTCCCTTTTGGATACCCGGGGACTCGTCCTCCTAGAGGCTTCCTGCCGCTCACATTCCCGCTGGAAGTGACCCTCCTCCCCGCAGTTATAGCACACCCCTGCCTCTCACAGTCTCTCCGGAAGTGCCCCTCTTTCACACAGTTATAGCACACGCTTCCAGCCACCCCTCTTCTCGCAAACCTCCGGCCACTCGCAGCATCCTGCGCTGTCCGTCCTCTGGGGGAGGGGGGGGGCAAAGCCCTCCTTACCGACCCCTCAGCCCTCAGCTCGGCCACCACATCCTCTATCAGTTGCCGGGTGGAGCCGGCTCCTCTCCCATCCCCACCGGGGGCTACAACTGAGGATCTCACCCTACTGACAGAGTCCTCCCGAGCCCTCAACACGCCCTCATCCCCCCTCACATCTCTGATCAGTTGAACGAACGTCGGACGGAGGAGGGGGCGTTTAATAAGACTGCCGGAGACTCCAAGCAATCTTGTCCTCGGACTGGACACCCCGAAATACCTGATCCATCCTTAACTGATCCACTTGTTCAGCCCGAATGACCCCCCTGCCCCCGGCGCCGCAATCCATTAAGCTGTCTCTCAAGCCGAAAAAGGTCCGCAGAGAGCTTCTCACCCTCCTCCTGATAAATGTTTTAGAACTCCCCGAGGAGCTCCCAGTCAACCCAAAAGCACTTTCCAAAGCCTCCATATCGTCCTTCAGAGTGGCCAAAGGCTGGTTAACCTTCACACCTCGCACTACCCCAGCCGCCTCTCCCCGCAAACTTTCAACTAATCTCTGTCGCTTTTCCTCATCCGAGCACTGACACTCCTTCAACAACTGTGACGTTTGCTCATCCCATGTCTCATAATCCTCCTCACCCTCGGGAGTGGGCGTTATCCCCGAGAAAACTCCTATCTTCTGGCGGGGCCCCTCTGCCCTTCTCGCTAAGGAGGTAAGTGCAGAGGCCAACTCAGAGCTCTCGCCTTTCACGGTGGAATGGGAACTGACCAACTTTTCCAAATCTGACCACTCTTTCCCTTCATCCTCCAACACCGGAAGAATCCGTTCCCTATGATCTCCTCCCCCCTCTGCAGGCAACTCCGCTCGCTGAGCTTTGACCCCTCCTTCCCCGACACTCTGCAGGCGCCATGGCCCCGCCTCCCCGGGGACGCCAATCTCCTCTGCCAACTCCGCCCCTGTTATGTCCTCACTTGTCTGCACTAACACTATATCTGTACCTGACTCAAAATCAAAGTTCCGCGATACAATCTCCACTTTGCCAAAACTTTTAACCGCACTCAAACCTCGAAGTAACACTTCATCCGGTACGCTAGTCTCCACCCCCCTCAGCACGCATGCATTGCTCTCTGCCACCTTCGCAGCCGCACACCATCGCCGAAAAGCAGCTGCAGCCATCCCGACTGTATTTTATTTAAGCAGAGTGGTCACACAGCATCCACGGAATTCAATCCCGGGACGAGCAGCCCACAAATGTGACCCCCAGGGCTATCGGCTTGTATTTGTCCAGGAGAAAATCCGTCCACCCGCCAAACCGTGTCTCCCGTTTGCGTGGATGCTGTGAAATGCACACTGGTACAAACTCGCACATTCAATATAAAACGGCACACAATGTACGTTTAACAGATTACTCTTTATAAATCTTACTAGAACTAGGTTATTAATAGCGATACAATATAAAAAGAAAAGAAAAAAGGGGAAAGACTTATCAGAGTTCAATCAGTTCGTGCACAACCATTGGAGCTCAGTTATCGAAGCCTTCTGTCCACCATTCGATCTTCTCCGACCTCCTCGACCCGCCGCCTGGGTCCAACCTGGGACCAAAGTGTCCAGCACGTCCTTCCTCTTCGGTTCTCCTCCCGAAAAACCCGCGCACTGACTCCAGGCTCCCACACATACAGACAGAACAACATCGCTTCCAGTGGTTAGTTCCTCGGTTATCAATAATTATAACCCAAACATTCCAACTAAACAGAGCATTACCAAATCAGTTACCCACAAATAAACCATTTCATTATAACGCTACAGAGAAGCCATTTTATATATGCACTTAACAGTTAACATTATAGTTAATAATCTGAGAACACGCCATATATATTGTTGAAACCCAACGCAGACTGGGAGTCCGTTTCGCTAAATACCTACGCTCTGTCCGCCAGAGAAAGCAGGATCTCCCGATGGCCACACATTTTAATTCCACGTCCCATTCCCATTCTGATATGTCTATCCATGGACTCCTCTACTGTGAAAATGAATCCAAACTCAGGTTGGAGGAACAACACCTTTTATTCTGTCTGGGTAGACTCCAAGCTGATGGCATGAACATTGATTTTTCTATCTTCCATTAATGCCCCTCCTCCCCTTCTTACTCCATCCCTCATGTATTTATTTATTATTTTCTCTGCCCCTCTCACAATCACTCCTTGCCTGCTCTTCATCTCCCTCTGGTACTCCCCTCCCCTTTTCTTTCTCCCTAGGCCTCCCGTCCCATGATCCTTTCTCTTCTTCAGCTGTGTATCCTTTTTTCCAATCAACTTCCCAGCTTTGAGCCTCATCCCTCCCCCTCCGGTCTTCTCCTATCATTTCGGATCTCCCCCTCCCAAATCTCTCACAATCTTTTCATTCAGTTAGACCAGTCCAAAAGACTTGGCCCGAACTGTCGACTATGTTTCTCCCTATAGATGCTGCTGGCCTGCTGTGTTCCACCCGCGTTTTGTGTGTGTTTCTTGAATTTCCAGCATCTGCAGATTTCCTCGTGAAAAGACTGAGCTTTGTCATGAAGCAGTTAAGTGATAATTTGAGGCAAGGATTGGCGGTAAAAATGGCTGAAGGGGAATTGAAGTTTATTCCACATCAACCCCACCTACTGGGAGGCATCACAGTCACATGGTCAGCTGGAGATGTCAGACCCCTGAACACACCAACACTGGGTCCCCGTGGTTCTGTTTTGTTTGTGTGTGTGTGTGAGCGACTGCGTGAGTGGGGATTTTGAACACCTTGTAATGATTTGGATGAAATTCACGATGTGAAAAGGAAGCCCAAGTCTAATCATATTTGTGTTTTTATTTATTTCAGGAGGTATTTCGACGGAACAGGAGGTAGGACCTGCTCTTTACCGAAACCCTGGATGGATTCGTAAAATTGTTCCGAATAGCAGCTTATAACCACCAGTTTAAATATTTACAGAACTGATGATGATGTCCAGGAATTGTCAGTGACAGATGAGGCCCTACTGGTTGAAAAATCCGATCACCGCTATTTGCTGAACACAGTGCTGAGGGAAACACTTGATGCCATTAATCAAGGTAAAACTTACAAAGATTGGCCGTAATACTGGGCTGAAGGGGAACTGAAGTTTATTCCACATCAACCCCACCAACTGGGAGGCATCACTGTCACATGGTCAGCTGGAGATATCAGACCCCTGGACACACCAGCACAGGGCCACAATACAGCCAATACACGGGACTGGCAGATGAACCACTGTGTCCTGATCCCAGGCACACTGCACTGACACACCGAGGCATAAGTTTGAATCTACCAAAGGAGCTGGGAATTTAATACTGACGATAATATTGTAGGGGATAAAAGCGGGTATCAGTGTGGTGACCGAGATTGTCAGAAAAATACATAAGTCCTTCATGTGCCCTATGAGTCCAGTGTCTGATTGACTCCCGTCTTCCCCCTTCTGGATCGGCACTCTCACTGTTGTTAAAGGCAGAATAGGGGAATTGCAGTGATCGGGGACTCAGGAAACAGACAGGAGAACCTGTGGACGTGAATGGGACACCCGAATGGTATGTTGCCTCCTCGGTACCAGGGTCTGGGACGTCTCCAATCGTGTCTGAAGCTTTTCAGAGAGCGAGGGAAAACAGCCAGATATCCTGGTTCATTTTGGGACCAATTACATAGGAATTAAAAGCAAAGAAGTCTTGTAAATAGAATTTGAAGAGCTTGGTAGAAAGCTCAGAAGCAGTACCTCCGGGATTGTAGTTTCTGGATTGCTGCCTGTGCCACGTGATGCTGAGGGTAGGAACAGGATAATCTGGCAGATTAAAGATGGCTGAGAAGCTGGTGCAAGGGACAGGGCTTCAGGTCCTTGGATCATTGGGATCTCTTCTGCTGGAGAAATGACGTGCTCAAAAGGGATGGCTTGCACCTGGACCCAAGGGAGATCAATAGTCCCCTAGAGAGGTTTGATGGAGCTGCTGGGGAGGGCTTGAATTAATTTGGTGGTGGGGTGAGTTTGGGAAATGGAGTGAAGGGATAGGGCTGATGGTAAGATTGCGAAGATAGCGTGCAGTCAGACTGTCCGGGCGGACAGATACGAGGACAAATCTGCAGCCAGCAGGATGAGAATCCGTGCAATCAGAGTATCCAGTATTTTCCAGCATATCCAGCATTTTGTGTCTGTTTGATCAGGAAATCTCTGATCTCCGTCCAGTGGAATATCATTGGGGAGACATTAGTTGTCCTTAGTTTTCGTTAGGACAAACCACGGGAAAGGTTCCTGTCGGCCACCCAACTACGCCTGAGGTCCAACAGCCTTTCCCCGATCCCCAGGGCCATGCTGCCCGAGCTTCCCCCCGATCCCCGGGGACTCACTAATTCTCTGCTTCTCCCCCAAGTCTCTGTCACCCGGGATATGGAAACGGCTAATCCGTGGCTCGACGTGTCTGAGGTTCGGAAGAGTGTGGGATGACCCGGGACCCGGAGGGATTTCCCCGACACCGGGAAGAGATTCACATACTGGGAATGTGTGCTGGGATCGGAGGGATTCCCATCGGGGAGTCATTACTGGGAGGTGGAGGTGACGGGGAATCGGGGCTGGTGTCTGGGAGTCGCCGCAGAATCTGGGAGAGGAAGGGAGGGGTCAGACTGAGTCCGGAGACCGGATTCTGGGTCATCAGGCGGATTAATAACCTAATCCAGTGGAATTGTGATGTGTCCAGTGATCTCACCACCCCTAACCACCGTCTCGCTGCTGGTCCCATCCCCGGGAGTGTGGGAGTTTATCTCAGTTACGAGTCCGGGACAGTTCCATTTTACAACGTGAAGACCAAGTCCCATCTGCAAACCTTCACTGGGAATAAATTCACGGGGAAACTTTATTCTCTCTTCGCTACCTGGGATGGAAACCACTGGCTCAGAATCTGCTCCGGTTCCGCTCCGGGTCTGTAAACGGGTCGGGTCCCGGGACCGGCGTCAGGAGTAAAGTCCCTGTAAATATAAATGTGCGGAGAGTGCAGCTAAATATGTGGCAGGAGGGAGGGCTTCATGTTTCTGGACAATTAGGCTTTGTTACTGGGAAGGTGGGACCTGTTCCGACCACATCAGGAGTAAATTTCCTGTAAATATAAATGTTTGAGATAAACACGAGATGAGAATTATCGATCCGTTAATTTTAATTCATTCATCGCATCCGTCAACCGAACAGAAACACTGGGGATTCAGCAGCAGCCGCGGGCGGCGGGTCCTAAGCTCCCCCGGGTCCTAAAGTCCACCCACAGTGTGCTAGGTGAAATGAGACAAATGGGGGAGGTGCTGATCGGTAACGGAGCGTCAGGGTGACACTTGGTACGTCCATAGGACATATGAGTAGAATTACGCCATTCAGCCCATCGACTCCTCTCCGGCATGCCATCATGGCAGATCCCAGATCTCATTCAACCTCCTCGCAATATCCTGTGATCGCCTGACGGATCAGGAAATGATTAACTTCCGTCTTAAATATACCCACAGACAGCCTCTGTGGCAAATCTGTGGCAAAGTGTTCCACCGGTTCACTACTCTCTGGCTAAAAATATTCCTCCTTACCTGTGTTCAAAAATATCTCACCTCAGTGTGGAGGCTGTGCCGTCTAGTCTGGATATCCCCACCACATGAAACAACCTCTCCACCTCCACCCTGTAGATGATCATACATTTCCCAACACAGTATTCAACCTGCCACTTTTTAAAACCATTTTTCTAATTTGTCTAAGTCCTTTTGTAATCACGTTGCTTCCTCAGCACTACCTACCCCTCCACCTATCTTTGTATGATCCACAAACTTTGCTAGAAAGCCATCAACTCCATTATCTGAATCATTGACAAACAACGTGAAAAGTAACGGTCCCAATACTGACCGCTGAGGAACACTAGTCACTGGCAGTCAACCCGAAAACACTTTATTCCCACTCGCTGCCTCACCTGTCAGCCATTCCACTATTCATGCCAGCATCTTTCTGTAAAGCTATAGGATTTTAGCTTGTTTGGCAGCCTCGTGTGTGGTACCTTAACAAAGGCCTTCTGAAAATCCAAGTAAATGATATTCACTGCCTCTCATTTGTCCACCCTCCTTTTCATTTCCTCAAAGACCTCCAACAGATTTGTCAGGCACCATTTCCTTTTACAGAAAATATGCTGAAATTGACTTGTTTTGTCATTAGTCTGCAAATACCTTGAAAACTCATCCTACAATATTTTTCCAACCACAGAGATCATGCTAACTGGCTTATAATGTCCTTTCTTTTGCCTTCCTCCCTTCTTACAGAATGCAATTTTCCATTTTCCTGTTCTCCAGGACCATGTCAGCATCAAGTGAACAATGAACCCCTTATCCCTTCAGCAACATCTCTCGGGACTCTGGGATGTAGTCCATCTGGTCCAGGTGACTTGTCTACCTTAAGACCTTTGAGATTGTCTAGCACAATTGTGTCATTACCCTTATTACATGCCTTTTCCAGCTCAATACTGTGAATTAACTGAAAGACGCTCCTCCAACTTAATAAAGTTTTTATCGGAAAACTATCTACACCCCCCCCCCCCCAAGATTGTACGGAGACTGGAATTGATTTTTCAGCCTTATATGCTTCACACTGAAATAGTATGTGTTTAACAGTTTCAGAATGACAAAATGGATACGGCACAGAATGATATTTAGATACAAGGTAAAATTAAGCATAGTGTGGGCAATTCTAAGTTGTGTCAATATCATTGCTTCTTGTTTTAAGCTCTTCATCTATAAGCCCATCCGGTTTATGTATTCTGTAAAGGTGCCTGTCCTTATCTCCATCATCCTACAAGTCTTGCTATAGGCCCCGAATTCTTAAGACTACCAACCCCTTAGCTTCTGATTTGCTAAGTGAAAGGTCTATATCCACAATTGAACTTTTAACAGTTTTTGTTGCTTAATCGTCAGCCTGATCATTTCCCTCAACAATTTGATGTGCAGGGCCCAGCTAGAATGACCTATTTGAAGACTCATCAAAACCGAAAAGGAATTTGAACAAATTACAAGCTTGCAAGGACCAATTTCCTGCACTACTGTAACCCTAAAATGTTGGCAAAGAATTCTGCTTTATATACCGATAATTGGCTGCTAAACGATTTCTTTACCATTACCTGCAATTCTGGCACACACAAAAAGAAAACAGCCAAGCCAACATCCCCAGTTAAATTATCTTTGATCCATCTGTAAAAATGGTTACAGTATAATAATAACTTCCTTTAATATACTGATGAACCAACAGACTCTCAGGCAGAACAGAATCCTATTGTGTAACCTAAAATCAACTGAAGTCATCGGGAAAAAAACAAGTGGGGTTACAGAGAAAGCTACAATGGGACATATTGTATCACCCAATGCACCCATATTCCCAGCGAGATAAGAACCCAGCCTCCCAAAACTAAAAGCATTCTTCTTGTGATGTTCCCAACCGTCCTCTAGCACACATTTCACAGGATGATATTTCTTTACCTTCACATTAATCCAGTATGTTAACATCATCTTCACCCTCTGCCATCGTGAGGGCAATTGTCCCATTTGAACCAGTAAAAAGCCGAAATAGGAGACGACCTGACTGAACCACAACACAATCTCAAAGCCTGTGCTGGTGTCACACCCAAACATTCTAAAGTTAGAGATGAAGTTGATCCTAAAGCCACAAGGCCAGAATTAAGAACAGATCGAATTAAATCAATGTAAATGATCAAAAAAGATTTTGATGTTGCACCCCAACAATACACATACAAATCAATTATTTTACTGATAAGCTGCTTCCATGTCAGCTTATTATCCATCCACATGTCTGGAAATCTTACTACTGATGCTTCCTCAAGAGTTTAAACGTATAAGTTCGAATCAAGTGCAAGTCTATTAATCCTTAAATTAGTGTCCCCCGCCGTTTATACAAACCCCGCCCTCGTTCTTCACGTCAGCCAATCATTCAAGGAGAAGGCGGAGACTAGTGTGATTGACATTGGATTAGCCCACCAGCATTTGACAAGATCACGCTGGGAATATGGGTTTTTGGATTTGCAATATATCCCACTGTCGCGCTGTCGGTAATCCTACCTTGTTTTCTTTTCAATGTTTTTAGCTCATTTGAGACATACGATTTAATAAAGTCTAAGGATTCTGTTATGCCTGAGAATCTGTTGATTCATCAGTATACTGAGGAGAATTATTATGCTACGTTAAACATTGCTGCAGAAGAATCCGATGATAACTTAACTGGTATGTTAATCCGGCTGTTTTTTTGTGCATGAATTATAGGTGACGATGAAGAAACAACCTACAAACAATTTATCAGTACATACAGCAGAATTTGTGCCATTATTTTGGACTTAAGTGGGAGGTGGAAATTTGTTCCAGTAAAGTTGTCATTTGTTCAGATGCCTTTTCAGTTTTGAAGAGTTTTAAAACAGGTAATTCTCGCAGTAGGACAGATTTACTGTTGAAAACTCACCAAAGATTATTTCCTACTCAAAGTAGAACTACAGAAATTTCAACTGTGAATAAAGACCTTCCTCCGAGCAATTCAGAAGCAAAGGGGTTTGTGGGTTAAGAATCATAGCAAGACTGTTGGGATAATGGGCCTCAAAGGAGACACCTTTACAGAATATATAACTGTCAGGTTTATGGGGGAAAGGGGTAAAACAAGAAGGTGAGGAATTACAGTGACACAACTTAGAATTAGAATTAGAACTATTTCTTCGTTCGTGTTGGAAAGCATTACTCTGGATCGTGTTGTTTTCATTTAAAAGCTTTCTTAAGTAATGGCAAACACGAGGAAATCTGCAGATGCTGGAAATTCAAACATCTCACACGCAATGCTGGTGGAACACAGCAGGCCAGGCAAGAAAGAAAGGGGGAGGGGAGCACCAGAGGGAGATGGAGAACAGGTAGAGTGATGTGCAGAGAGAGAGAGAAAAAAAAAACATAATCAGTCAGGGATGGGGTACGAACGGGAGGAGGGGCATTAACGGAAGTTAGAGAAGTTAATGTTCATGCCATCAGGTTGGAGGCTACCCAGCCGGTATATAAGGTGTTGTTACTCCAACCTGAGCATGGCTTCATTTTGACAGTAGAGGAGGCCATGGATAGACATATCAGAATGGGAATGGGACGTGGAATTAAAATGTGTGGCCACTGGGAGATCCTGCTTTCTCTGGCGTACTGAGCGTAGGTGTTCAGCGAAACGGTCTCCCAGTCTGCGTCGGGTCTCACCAATACATAAAAGGCCACACCGGGATCACCGGACGCAGTATACCACATCAGCCTACTCACAGGTGAAGTGTCGCCTCACCTGGAAGGACTGTCTGAGACCCTGAAAGGTGGTGAGGGGGGATGTGTAAGGGCAGGTGTAGCACTTGTTCCGTTTCCAAGGATAAGTGCCAGGAGGGAGATCGGTGGGAAGGGATGGGTGGGGGGGGGGGGGCGAGTGGACAAGAGGTCGCGTAGGGAGGGATCCCTGCGGAAAGCAGAAAGGCGGGGATGGAAAGATGTGCTTGGTAGTGGGATCCTGTTGAAGGTGGCGGAAGTTACGAAAATTATACGTTGAACCAGGAGGCTGGTGGGGTGGTAGGTGAGGACAACGGAACCCTATCCCGAGTGGGGTGACGGGCGGATGGGGTGAGGGCAGATGTGCGGGATCTCTCCCATTAAAGTACACCGCCAAAGTCGGAGAGCACTATAACAAACAAACAAACCCGTTTTCCCATTTGGTCCGTACCGAATTGTTATTCTGACGAGTCCCATAACCGCAGCTGGACCATAGCCCTCAATACCCCTCCCGTCCATGTACTGATTCAAACTTCTCTGCAATGAAATCTATAACTTCCACTGACAACTCTTCCCACACCCTCACCACCCTCTGAGTGAAGGAATTCCCACTCAGGCTCTCATAAATATTTCACCTTTCACCCTTAAACTGCGACCTCCAGTTCCCATCTCACCCAAACTCAGAGGAAAAATCCTGCCTGCATTTACCCTGTCAACAACACTCATAAAGTTGAAGCTGAAGCTGATCTATAAACCACAACCATAATCAAGAACAGATCCAATTAAACAAACGAGATTAATCAACAAATACTTTCACGTAGCACCCTAGAATACCGGCAGGGATAACTGAGAATATTTAATGTTTCTTTATATTTATCAATTATTTTCTTATCCGGTGCTTCCATGTCAGCTTATTATCCGTCCACATTCCTGGAAATCTTACCACTGACACCTTTTAAGGAGTTTGACCATATCAGTTCCTATCATTTCCAATCAAGTGTAGGTTAATTAATCCCGTCTGTAAAACACATAACTTGTCCCATCTATTTGCCGACTGTTCGACCTTATTAATAGCGAATGCATCCTATATACAGTAAAATTGAAATTTCTACCTCTAATCCATAAACCTCCATCATCTGCATATAGGGATTTACACACTCCAAAACCTATCTCAGAGAAAAATATTGTTAATAATAATATAAAATAATAAATACTGCCTGTGGGATCCCAGTCTCTATCTCGTAACAATCTGAATATAACTTTCCCACCCATACCTGACACAAAACGTTCAAGTAAAACAACTCAAAGTTAGATATAGCCCCTCCATCCTCATTTCCACAATTTCATAAAAATTCTTTCCTTGCATAAATACCATCTGCCTTTTGAATAGTAAAAGTACTGCTGTTACAACATCTGTATTTAACTGGCTTTACTAATACCATCTTCCAAATATAAAAATGAATCTTGCCCATCCATAAGACGTGCAAATAGAAACAATCAGAAAAAATTGTACAATAGCCCTCTCAATTGCATTTCCAAAAATTAATCAAAAGTCCATCCTTCAATAAATATTATTTGTCTTTTCAATATCAAAAATATTGCTATTACAAAATCTTTATTTAACTGTACTTTCCTAATATGATCTTCCAAACCCAAACTGATTCCAGTGTTATTTAAGGCAGAGATTGCCAGGTATCTGAGTAGCCAGGGTATCAAAGGTTATGGTGAGAAGGCGGGGGAGTGGGACTAAATGGGAGAATGGATCAGCTCATGATAAAATGGCAGAGCGGACTCGATGGGCCGAATGACCGACTTCTGCTCCTTTGTCTTATGGTCTTATTCTACCATTCCAAATTCCCCTCTGATACAACCTGAAATTACCTAATTTATCGAAAATATAACTCAAACACTCGATTGCCATACATTCCACAAGTTTACATAAATGAGACTGGCCTACAAGAAGGAGGATCAGACGGGGAGATCCAGGTTTTAGAATGGGAACTACTACAACCATTTTCCATGAGAAAAGTAGATGGCCAAACCTCCAAATATTATTCAGAAAGTTAATATTTTCACAAAAGTAAATTACACACAAAAATTACACAAAAAGTGAATCGAGATTTTCTACAAGTTCATGATACATTTTATTCCCATTCACAACACTATACTCTGCCCCTTTCCTTATAAAACTGACAACACCACCCCTCTACCAACTAACCCGTCAAGCCAAACGACAATATAATCCTGCGCAGGAATAAAACTTAAAATGTGCAGGTTTCCTGAACAGATATAACAACGGAAGAATCTGACAAATCAGAAATAAATTTCTTAAAGTGTTGCCCATGTAAAATCAGGCTTCTTGCATTTTACTTCAATATTTCAATCCCATTACATATCTTCACAAGTAGACTGGGATGCAGAAACCCCCACAAATCAGAGCTTCATTTACAGCTTCCCACATAACACCAGTTACACCAAGATACCAGTCTGCAGCTTTCACAATAATTTTAATTTCCTCAGTAGGATGAGATGTCTGAGCAGTACAATTCACCACATCGGTTATAAACATCACAAACTTCATTTTATCCAGCAGTGAAGTATCTTTGGTGAGAGAAATGTGATGCCGGCATATATCCACTGACGTCACAGTCTGTTCTCCGAATGGGATCACTTTATCCAGTTTACCTGTTCTTCTTGCTGTACTTGTCCTTGAACAGGCCCTTCTGCTCACTGGGTTGTTCTGAACCAATTGAACTGGTCACTTCATGCCTTACTAAACCAATCCCTTCTGCCTACACAAGGAACACATCCCTCCATTCTCCTCAAATTCACGTGGTATCTAATAGCCTCTTTCACATCTGCCTCCACCACCACCCGATATTCACTCCAGACACCCACCACTATGGAAATGAAAAACAAAACTTGAAACGCAAATCTCCTTTAAACATCCTGAGTCAGGTTTTTAACATCATTGTCTTTTCTAATTGTTTTGTTTTTCAACAGCAGCTACGCAGAGAAACGATACAAAATTACACTAAATTACAAAATACTTCAATAGTGCAAAAAGGACCAATGAGGATGTGTTCCCCCTTTCTCCAGAAGTTCATGCCCACTGGCATTGGACATTTCCTCCTTAGAGAAAAAATCCCGGCTGTCCACTCTGTCTATGCCTCTCACATTCCTGTAAACGTCTGTCAGACCTCCCTCAGCCTCTGCCACTCTGGAGAAAATTACCTGAGATTGTCCGGTCTCACTTTATCCAGGCAGCATCCTGTTAAGCCTCTTCCACTCCCCATCCAAAACCTCCGCATTATTCCTGTATTCGAATGTAATTCTCCAGATGTGGTTAAACTGGAGATTTATACAACTTCAACATAACTGCCTGACAATGGAACCACTATCTGGGAGTTATGAACTCGGATTCCAAGATCCCCCTGTAGATCAACACAGTCCAATCTTGCCCCATGAATATAACAGCAACGAGATAATGCTGAGGCTTTATAAGACACGGGTCAGGCCGCACTTGGAGTATTGTCAACAGTGTTGGGCCCCACATCTCAGACAGGATGTGTTGTCATTGGAGAGAGTTCAGAAAGATGATTTCAGAAATGAAGGGGTTAAAATATGAGGAGCACTTGGCAGCTTTGACCCTGTGCTCACTGGAACTCAGAAAAATGCGGGGCATCTCATTGAAACCTACCGAATGTTGAAAGGACTGGATAAGGTGGATGTGGAGAAGGTAATTCCTGTGGTGGGGCACAGCCACAAAGTTGAGGGGCCACCTTTTCAAACAGAGTTAAGCAGCTTATTTTTTTATTAGCCAAGGTGTATTAGATCTGTGGAATGCTCTGCCACAGACTGCAGTGGAGGCACCTTTCCATCATGGCTGGCTCAATGGGCTGAATGGCCTAATTCTGTTCCTATGCCTTATGGACTTATGAACACAAGCCCCCTCAATCATGATGAATCTCCTCTGCACTCTTCCAGCACAAAACATCCTTTGTACAGAATGCTAAGCGGAACTGAATGTAACTTTTCAAGAACGTTGTCAAGTCAGGCAGCATCTGTTGAGGGGAATAGAGTCGATGTTTGGGACAGAACCGCTCCCTTACCTTTCCACGCTGTCCTCCTGTCCATTTAAACTAATCCCTCTGCCTGTCTTTGACACAGAACACAGAAATCTACAGCACATTACAGGCTCTTCAGCCCACAATGTTGTACTGACCATGTAACCTACTCGAGAGACTGCCTCGGATTTCCTGATCGTATATCCCTCTATGTTTCTAAGCTCCATGAACCTATCTAAGAATCTCTTAAAATATCCTATTGTATCCACTCCACCATCGCTGCAGGCAGCCCATTCCATGCACCCACCACTCTCTGTGTAAGAAACTTACCCCTGACATTCCCTCAGTACCGAATTCCAAGCAGCTTAAAACTACGTCCCCTCGTGTTAGTCACTTCAAGCCTGGGAAAATGCCTCTGGCTATCCACATGGTCAAAGCCTCTCATCATCTTATTACAATTACTTATGTACAGGTTAGGAGAAATATAGCTTCAACATCACCTCACAGCTCTTGAACTCAATCCCACGGTTGATGAAGGCCTTCACACCAGACGCCTTCCTAACAACACTGCCAACCTCCACAGCAGCTTTGAGTGTCGTATGGACATGGACCCCAAGATCTCTCTGACCCTCCACACTGCCAAGAGTCTTACCATTAATATTATATTCTGTGTTCAAATTTGACCTGCAGAATTGAATCTCTTTATCTGTGTTGAACTCCATCTGCCACTTCCCAGTTCTGCATCCGAGGCGAGGAAATAGATTGCTGAGCCTCTGGCTAGGATCATTATGTCCTCATTGTCCAGGAAAATGGTACCGGAGGATTGGAGGGAGGCGAATGTTGTCAACTTGTTCAAAAAGGGTAGTAGGGATAGTCTGGATAATTATAGACCATTGAGCCTTACAACTGTGGTGGGAAAGCTGTTGGAAAAGATTCACAAAGATAGGATCTATTGGCATTTAGAGAATCATGGTCTAATCAGTGACAGTCAGCATGGCTTTCTGAAGGGCAGATCGTGTCTAACAAGCCTGATCTTTTAGGAGGTTACCAGGCACATAGATGAGGGTTGTGCAGTGGATGTAATCTACATGGATTTTAGTAATGCATTTGATAAGGTTCCACACGGTAGGCTTATTCAGAAAGACAGAAGGCATGGGATCCAGGGATGTTTGACCAGGTGGATTCAGAATTGGCTTGCCTGCAGAAAACAGAGAGTTGTGCTGGAGGGAGTGCTGGAGGGTTGTGACTAGTGGTGTCCCACGAGGATCAGTTCTGGGACACCTACTTTTCGTGATTTTTATTAACAACCTGGATGTGGGGGTAGAAGGATGGGTTGGCAAGTTTGCAGAAGACACAAAGTTTGGTGGTGTTGTGGATATTGCAGAGGATTATCAAAGATTGCAGAGAGACATTGATAGGATGCAGGAGTGGGCTGAAAAGTGGCAGATAGAGTTCAACCTGGAGAAGGGTGAGGTGGTACACTTTGGAAGGACAAACTCCAAGGCAGAGTACAAAGTAAATAGCAGGATACTTGGAAGTGTGGAGGAGCAGAGGGATCTGGGGCTCATGTCCACAGATCCCTGAAAGTTGCCTCACAGGTAGACAGAGTAGTTAAGAAAGCTTATGGGGTGTTATCTTTCATAAGTTGAGGGACAGAGTTTAAGAGTCGCGATGTAATGATGCAGCTCTATGAAACTCTTGTTGGACCACACTTGGGAGTACTCTGTCCAGTTCTGGTCACCTCACTATAAGAAGGATGTGGAAGCATTGGAAAGGGTACAGAGTAGATTCACCAGAATGCTGCCTGGTTTAGAGTGTGTGGATTATGATCAGAGATTAAGGGAGCTAGGGCTTTACTCTCTGGAGAGGAGGATGATGAGTGGAGAAATGATAGAGGTATAGTTGATATTAAGGGGAACAGATAGAGTGGACAGCCAGCGCCAGGGCACCACTGTTCAATACCAGAGGACATGGCTTTAAGGTAAGGGGAGGGAAGTTCAAGGGGGATATTAGAGGAAGATTTTATACTCAGAGAGTGGTTGGTGCGTGGAATGCACTGCCCGAGTCAGTGGTGGAGGCAGATACACTCGTGAAGTTTAAGAGACTACTAGACAGGTATATGGAGGAATTTAAGCTTAGGGAGGCAGAGTTTAAGGGTCGGCACAACATTGTGGGCCGAAGGGCCTGTACTGTGCTGTATTGTTCTATGTTCTATCTATTTCTCGTTGGAATCTCTCTTTTAATTTAATTTTTTATTGAAGGCACGACACAGTACAGAAAACGTAATGCATTACATGTTCCTCCATTTTGCTTTTATACCTTACCCCTAAACAACACCACAACGTCATCAGCGGGGCCTTCTGGGAGTTGTAGTCATTGTCCTCGCTCGCTCCCTGTCAAAGCATGTTTCGTCAGCCACCACAGACGTCACCGAAACAGACCCACCGAAGCGCGAAGGGGAATCACACCCGTCCTTGTGGGCGCCCAGGCCGTCGACACCGACAGAAGCGAGCTCGCTGATCTCCGCCATGGCGATGGAGCGGAAGAGGAGGGGCTGATCATGGGCCGATTTCCTCCAGCTTATCGTAGCTCAGATTTAACACTGACCCCTGCTGTCATTGGCTGTGGTGCATGTCGCTCAAATGGGAACTCGGAGGGTGATTAGTTTATGTGAACGTCAGTCAGCCTTCCTGTCTTTATGAGTTTGGATTTGGATTTATAACGGGACAGGAAGCAAATTGGGAGAAATGTGAGTTTTTATGTGATGGTGCATCAGTCTCCGAGTTACATTATTAACAATAAAAGGGCAAAGGCCGTGGTGAGGAAGGAGGTGATTTACCGGAGGTTATATGGAGATAATATTGGAAGGGATATCAAACTTGGAATTGTTTGGGATATGATTTAGAAAATGGGGGGATTTGTGGGGATCATAATATTCCAGTGTTGATTAATGAGGGCAAAATGATTGTTACTGAAACAGGGAAGGTTGTGTTACTGGCTGGGTCATTTGTTGAGATTCATTATCAGGATAATTTAAGTGAAGAAGTTAAACAATGTAGTGATATGTTTTTCAGTGAATATCCTGATGTGCTGGAAGTCAGCTGTAGTAATGATAGTATCACTGATGGAGAGATTTCTTTGTATGAATTTAAGACGTCTATTAATAATGCAGGTCAGGTGCTCCCAGGAAAGAGTGATATTTGAAATTGTAATTGTTTCTAATTCGCTTTTGTGAAAATATTAAATGTTTGAGTTGTGCGTCTACTTTCCTCATGGAAAATGGAAATAGTAGTGCCAATTCTAAAACCTGGCAGATCCCCATCTGATCCTTCTAGTTAAGGGCCTATATCGTGAATGTCTCATGTATGTAAACTTATGGAATGTATGGTAATCAAGCGCTTGAGTTATATTTTGGAAAGAGTGATGATAAAGTGTTTTATTAGAGTGGATTTTGGAAGGGTGAAATGACATTAGATTCAGTTTTAGATTTGGAAGATGATATTCGGAAAACACAATTAAATAAAGATGTTGTAATATCAGTATTTCTTGATACTGAAAAGGGAAATGATATGGAAGAAAGGACTTTTGATTAAATTAGGAGTGAGGGGGATATTGTATAATTTTTCTGAGTTTTTTATTTGGACAGACTGTGCATGTACCGGTCGGCATGTTATGTTGGTGTTTCTATGAGATAGAGAATGGGATCCCATAAGGCAGTATTTGTAGCCCTTCATTATTTAATATTATGATTAATGATATTTTCTCTGAGATGGGAAAATGGGATACCCTGGGTAAATCACAATATACAGATGACGTCGCTTTATGGATTAGAGGTATTAATTGCAATTTACAATTAATAGGTCAAACAGTGGGCAGATTGATGAGGATTTTAAGCTTTTAGTCGTTAAAACACATTATGTGGTTTACAAACTGCATTAATAGACTTGCACTTGATTTTAAATTATGTCATTAATATCTTGTGGAAGTGTCAGTGGTAAGATTTCTCAGTATGTGGATGGATAATAAGCTGACGTGGAAGCACCTATCAGTAAAATAATTGATGAATGTAAAGGAGCTTTAAATCTCCTCAGACATCTTTGTGGGTATTCTTGGGTGCAACATGAAAATCTTTGTTGACCAATTATATTTGTTTAATTTGATCTGTTCTTGATTATGTCTGTGTGGCTTATGGATCACCTTCATCTTCAAATTAAAAATGTTTGTATGTGATACAATTACAGACATTAAGATTGTGTTCTGGTGCGCTAATGTTGTCTCCTGTTTTGGCTTTACTGATTGCAATGGGACAATTGCCCTCAAAGTAACAGAGGTTCAAGTTGATGTCAACATACTGGATTAATTTGCGGGGCAAGGAAATGATCATCCTGTTAAGGGTGTGCTGGAGGACGGTTGGGGACATCACAAGAAGAGTGTTTTTTGTTTTGGGTGGCTGGGTTCTTACCACGCTGGGAATATGGGTGTATTTGATGATACAATATGTCCCACTGTAGCTTTCTCTGTAACCACACCTTGTTTCTTCCAATGACTTCAGTTGAGTTTAGGTTACACGATCGGATTCGGTTCTGCCTGAGAGTCTGTTGGTTCATCAGTATATTAATGAAAGTTATTATCATACAGTAACCATTTTTACAGATGAATCCAAAGATAAGTTAACTGGGGATGTTGGTGTGGCTGTTTTTGTGTGCCTGTATTGCAGGTAATGATAAAGAAATGACTTATAGCCATTTATCAGCATAGGAAGCAGAATTATTTGCCAACAGTTTAGGCTTACAGTGGGTGGAGGAAATTGGTCCTTATAATTTGCTCAGAATACATTTCAGTTTTGATAAGTCTTAAACAGGTCATTCTGGCAGTAGGTCAGATTGACTGTTGGAAACTTGTCAAACGGTATTTCATATATAAAGTTTGATTTATATGTCTGCACATTATGGGCCCTGCACATCACACTGTTGAGGGAAATGATTGGGTTGACTGTTTAGCACCAAAAGCTGTTAAATGTTAAGCTGTGGATATAGACCTTCCACTTAGCAAATTAGAAGCTAAAGGGCTGGTAGTGTTAAGAATTGGGGGCTTATGACAAGACGTAGGATAATGGACATAAGGACAGACACCTTTACAGAATACATAAACCTGTTGGGTTTATAGAAGAAGGGCTTAAAACAAGGGAAGGAATGATATTGACATGACATAGAAATGTCCACACTATGCTTAATTATGCCTTGTAACTAATTGGAAAACTTCATTCTGTGTCGTGTACAGTTTGTCATTATGAAACTGTCGAAACACATACTATTTCAATGTGATGCGTATAAGGCTGAAGAAAAATCAAATGCAGTCTTCAGTACAATCTTTGCGAGGGTAGATAGTTTTCAAATAAAAACTATTAAATTATGGGACTGACTTTAAATCAATTCATAGTTTGAGCTGGAAAAGGCATGTAATAATTGTGTTAAACCTAAGGAAATGACATATAGGGTAGCAAAGGTGAGTGGGATGATGGATTATTGGGATGCTCTTAAAATCCAACAAAAGGCAATGAAAAAAGCCATAAGAATGGTCAAGACGAAATATGAGGGCAAACTGGCCAGTAATATAAATCAGGATACTAAAAGTTTAGTTTTCAGTTACATGAAAAGTGAAAGGGAGATGAGAGTTGATACTGGACCACTGGAAAATGATGCTGGTGAAGTAGTAATGGGGGACAAAGAAATGGCAGATGAACTTAATGAACAATCTTCACTGTCTTTTCTAGTCAGCACCGCCCCCACTTGTCCCATTTAACCTGTCTCATTACGGGTGGACTTTAGGACCCGGGGGAGCACAGGACTCGCCGCCCGCAACTGCTGCTGAATCCCCGGTGTTTCTGTTCGGTTGACGGATGCGGTGAACGAGTTAAAATTAATCAATCGACTATTCTTATGTCGTGTTTATTTCACTCCATAGAACCATTGAACACTACAGCACAGAAAACAGGCCATTTGGTGCTTCTAGTCTGTGCGGAAACTTTATTCCGCTCGTCCCATTGACCTGCACCCAGCCCATAACCCTCCAGACCTCTCCCATCCAGGTATCTATCCAATTTATTCTTAAAACTTAAGAGTGAGCCTGCATTTACCACGTCAGATGGCAGCTCGTTCCACACTCCCACCACTCTCTGAGTGAAGATCCTCCTAATGTTCCCCCTAAACCTTTCCCCTTTCACCCTAATACCATGTCCTCTCATATTTATCTTTCCTAATCTAAATGGAAAGAACTTACTCCTATTTACTACCTATACCCCACATAATTTTGTAAACCTCTATCAAATCTCCCTTCATTCTTCTACGCTTCAAGGAATAAAGTCCTAACCTGTTCAATCTTTCCCTGTAACTCAACTCCTGAAGACCTGGCAACATCCTAGTAAATCTCTGCACTCTTTCAATCTCTCCAACCTCTCCATGGATACCTCATGTCTGAACTTTCTGAACTGACCTCGCATGTGGGACCTTGTCAAAGGCCTTACTAAAGTTCATGTGGACAACATCCACAGCCTTTCCTTCATCTACTTAGTTGGTAACCACCTCGAGAAACTCTTCGAGATTCATTAAACATGATCTACCATGCACAAAGCCGTACTGACTATCCTTAATCAGCCCTTGGCTGTCCAAATACTTGTAAATCCGATCTCTCAGAACATCCTCCAATAACTTACATACTACTGATGTCAGGCTCACTGGCCTGTAATTACCTAGTTTTCTATTGGAGCCTTTTTTAAACAATGGAATAACAAGAGATACCCTCCAATCCTCCGGCACTGCACCCGTGGCTGAAGAAATTTTAAATATTTCTGTCAGGGCCCCTGCAATTTCTACTCTAGTCTCTCTCAAGGTCCGAGGAAATATCAAGTCAGGCCCGGGGGATTTATCTACCTTTATGCGCTGTAAAGCAGCAAGCACCTCCTCCTCTTTAATCTACGAATGTTCCATGACACTACTGCTTGTTTCCCTTCCTTCCATATACACTATGCCAGTTTCCTGAGTAAATACTGATGCAAAAAAAACTGTTTAAGATCTCCCCCATCTCGTAAGGCTCCACACATAGACGACCACTCTGATCTTCTCGGGGACCAATTTTGTCCCTTACTATCCTTTTACTCTTAATATAGTTGTAGAAACCCTTCAGGTTTTCCTTCACATTATCTGCCAAAGCCACCTCATGTCTTCTTTTTTTCCTTCCTGATTTCCTTCTTTAGTATTTTCTTATGTTTTCTATACTCTTTAAGTAACTCATTTGCTCTTTGTTGCCTCTACCTGCTATACACTTCTCTCTTTTTCTTAACCAGATCACAAATATCCCTTGAAAACCAAGGTTCCTTATGCCTGCTAACTTTGTCTTTAATCCTGGCAGGAAAATGCAAACTCTGCACCCTCAAAATTTCACATTTGGAGGCATTCCACTTCCTGAACACATCCTTGTCAGAAAAAAAAAACTTATCCCAATCCACTCTTCCGAGGTCTTTTTTCATTTCCACACAATTAGCTCTTCTGCTATTTAGAACCTCAACGCAAGGACCAGACACATCCTTATCCGTAATTAACTTGAAACTAATGACATTATGGTCACTGGACCCAAAATGTTCGCCCACACATACTTCTGTCACCTGACCTGTCTGGTTTCCTAATAAGAGATCAAGTATTGCATCCTCTCTCGTAGGTACTTCTATATATTGATTTAGAAAACTTTCCTGAAAACATTTCACAAACTCCAAGCCATCGAGCCCTATTACAGTTTTTTGGAGTCCCAGCAAATATGTGGAAAGTTAAAATCCCCTACTATTACAACTTCCTGTTTCTTACATCGGTCTACTATCTTTTTTAATTAGTTTTTTATGCATTTTCTACATCGCTACAGATAGAAAAAAAAACCCAAATCAAAATGAAGAAAATAAATACAGTGCAAAAATAAACATACAATAATAATATAATACAAAAAAGATAATTGAGAAAGCAGCCAAATTGAAGACATGTAAAATTACTTCCTCCCCAAGCCCCGTAACAAAAAAAACTGCAGTCCAACCACAACTCCAGTCCATAAATCAGGACATTCAAACCCCCAAAACTGTAAATACACTTAAAAACAGAAAATAATAATGCCGACTACCAAAAAAAAAGAGCTGAAAGCAAGGGACCGAAAAAAAAACCTTAGTTAAGAGGAAGGGTATGAAAGTAGGTCTACTATCTTTATACAGATTTGCTCCTCCAATTCTCACTGACTATTGGGCGGTCTATAATACACCCCTATTAGTGTTGAGACACCTTTCCCGTTCCTCAGCTCCACCCATATGACCTCTGTAGACAAGCCCTCCGGTCTGTCCTGTCTATGCACAGCTGTGATATTTTCCCTGACTAGTAATGCCACTCCTCCCCCTTTCATCCCTCCCCCTCTATCACGTCTGAAACAACGAATATTTCTATCATGTATAAACCTTAGGTGGGAGGTTATCTTTTTGTAATAATGTATTAAAAATAAATTATAAATTCTACCAATGAGAATTACAAATTCTCTTACTTAAGGATTCATATTCAAAATATTATCCAACAAATCAGATTCTTGCATATATGGAAACTGAGATAATTATTTTTGTAAAAATGTCTAACCTGAAGATATTGCAGTAAGTGTGTATGAGAGAGAGAATATTTACTAATTAACTCTTCAAATGTCATCAATCGACCATCACAAAATAAACGAAAATAAAAATAAATAAATCTGCAAAAAAAAACAGATCCCCTTAATCACTAAAGAACAAACAAGTTTGGGAAAGAGAACTTAATATGACCTTTGTTAATGAAGATGGTCAATTCTTCTTTAATATGAACCAATCAGTGTTTAATTCAATTTAAAATTGTTCACTGTTACTATTTAACAAAGGAGAGACTATCCAAAATATTTCCTAACATAGACAATTATTGCGATAGGTGTAAAACTGAAGTAGCCAATTTTTCACATATGTTCTGGTCATGTTCTTCATCAAAATCTTTTTGGAAATCTTTATTTTCTACAATTTCTAAAGCTCTGAAAATTAATTTACAACCTAATGTACAAACCTTTGATTTCTGTCTATACATGCAGTCCTCGCATGACCTTTATCCTCCTCCAACTCACTATCTGCTCTAAAACTCTGGTTCCCCTCCCTCTGCAAATCTAGTTTAACCCCCTCCACCCGCCCCCCAGCAGCACTCCAAATCTACCCGCAACGTTGTTAGTCCCCCTCCAGTTCAGGGGCAAATCATCCCGTCGGAACAGGTCCCACCTTCCTGGGAACAAAACCCAATTGTCCAGAAACATGAAGCCCTCCCTCCTGCACCATTTCCTTAGCCACGTATTTAGCTGCACTCTCCGCACATTTATATTTACAGGGACTTTACTCCTGACGCCGGTCCCGGGACCCGACCCGTTTACAGACCCGGAGCGGAATCGGAGCAGATTCTCAGCCACTGGTTTCTATCACAGGGCGCGAAGAAAGGATAAAGTTTACCCGTGAATTTATTCCCAGTGAAGGTGTGGAGACGGGACTTGGTCTCCGCGTTGTAAAATGAAACTGTCCCGGACTCGTAACTGAGATAAACTCCCATCCTCCCGGGGATGGGACCGGCAGCGAGACGGGACTCGGGGGAGGGGAGACCGGACACGTCACAATCCCGATGTAACACGTCATAATCCCGCCCGATGACCCAGAATCCGGTCTCCGGACTCAGACTGACCCATCCCTTCCTCTTCACAGACTCTGCGGCGACTCCCAGCCACCAGCCCCGAATCCCCGTCACCTCCACCTCCCAGTAACGTCTCCCCAATGTGAATCCCTCCGATCCCAGCACACAAGGCCGGTCTGTGAATCTCTTCCCGGAGTCAGGGAGATCCCTCCAGGTCCGCGTCCATCTCACACTCTTCCGATCCTCAGACACCTCGACATACGGACCCGCCGTTTCCACATCCAGGGTGACAGAGACTGGGGGGAGAAGCAGAGAATTAGAGAGTCCCCGGGGATCGGGGGGAGACTCGGGCAGCGCGGCCCCGGGGATCGGGGGGAGACTCGGGCAGCGCGGCCCCGGGGATCGGGGGGAGACTCGGGCAGCGCGGCCCCGGGGATCGGATGGAGACTCGGGCAGCGGGGCCCCGGGGATCGGGGGGAGACTCGAGCAGCGCGGCCCCGGGGATCGGGGGGGGGGGGGGAGACTCGGACAGCGCGGCCCCGGGGATCGGGGGGGGAGACTCGGACAGCGCGGCCCCGGGGGTCGGGGGGAGACTCGGGCAGCGCGGCCCCGGGGATCGGGGGGAGACTCGGGCAGCGCGGCCCCGGGGATTGGGGGGAGACTCGGGCAGCGCGGCCCCGGGGATCGGGGGGGAGACTCGGGCAGCGCGGCCCCGGGGATCGGGGGGAGGTTTGACCCGACGAAAGCGGGTGGACAACTAATGTCTCCCCAAGGGTTTTCCACTGAATAGGGGAAACATCCTCCCTCACTCCTGCCTGTTGACCCCTGAAAGAATTTTGTGTTTCCATGAGATCTCATCTCATTCTTCGAAACAGGGAACAGAGAACATAGAGCAGTACAGCACAGGAACAGGCCCTTCATTCAATGTTCACATTCATTTGTGAGTGTGCAGTGGGGCAGTGTGATGATTTGTGACAGTAAAGGAGGTGATAATGAGAACCAGTAGGGGAGAGATGAATGGCAGATTGAACCAGGAGGGGGGAGGGGTGGAAACCCCGTGGGTGAACTGTGTGTGTAGAGGTAATGAGAAGCTGGAGGGGGCAACGATGGCAGATGAGGATGACTTTGTCCCCTTTCACACAACCCCATCCCCCGCAGCCCCTCATTAGGACGGGATGAATTTGCAGTGACCCTTAAGCAACACAGGTCCTGATGAAGTGTTTCAGTCTGAACCGTGGACTGTTTACTCTTTTCCATAGAAACTTCCCGGCCTGCCGTTCCCCCAACAATTTGTGTGTGTTACTCTGCTTAAAATATACTCAATTATTTGACCTCCACAGTTGCCTGTGGCAGATTCACTATCCTGTGGATAAAGGAATTCCTCCTCATCTCTGTCCTGAATGGACATCCCTATAGTCGGAGGCTGTGCTTACCGTTCTCGACCCACCCACATCCTCCCAACATCAACTCTCTCCAGACAGGTGTCAGAGAGATCTGGCGAGACCCTTCATCAGGACCTGTGTAGCTTGGATTACCAGCATCTGCAGATTTTCTCCTGTTTGATTTTTAAAGCAGAAGTTAATAAGTAAAGTTCTTGATTAGTCAGAGTCTCAAAAGTTATGGGGAGGAGGCGGAGAATAGAGTTGAGGGGGATAATAAATCAGCCATTCTTCTAAACTCCAGTGAGTACAGGCCCAGAACCAACAAACACTCCTCATATGTTAACTCTTTCATTCCCGGAATCATTCTTGTGAATCTTCTGCACCCCCTCCAGTGCCAGTACATGTTTTCCGATAGAAGGGACCCAAAACTGCTCACAATACTCCAAGTGTGATCTGACCAATGCCTTATAAAACCTCAGAATTACATCCTTGCTCTTGTATTCTAATCCTCTCGAAATGAAAGCAAACATTGAGTTTGCCAATCTTACCACTGACACAAACTGCAAGTTAACCTTCAGGGAATCCTGCACAAGGACACCCATGTCCCTTTGCACCTCTGATTTTTGAATTTCGCCCTGTTTACAGAATTGTCTATGCGTTTAATTCTTTCGACCGAAGTTGTACCTGCCTAAGTTTGTACCTGCCAAACTCTACCTGTGCTACAAGATCCTTATTATGTATACTGGTGCATTCAAATAAGACCATAAGTCAAAGCAGCCGAAGCCGGCCATTCGGCCCTTCGAACCTGCTCCGCCATTTTATCATGAGCGGATCCATTCTCCCATTTAATCCCACTCCCCCACCTTCTCACCATGACCTTTGATGCCCTGGCTACTCACATACCGACCAATCTCTGTCTTAAATACACCCAATGACCTGGCCTCCACTGCCACAAGAAATTCACAGATTCACCACCCTCTGGCTAAAAAAAAAAATTCTTTGCATCTCCGTTCTGAATGGGCGCCCTTCAATCCTTAAGTCATGCTCTCTCGTACTAGACTCCACCATCATGTGAAACAACTTTGCCAAAACCACTCTGTCCATGCCTTTTAACATTCGAAATGTTTCTCTGAGGTCCCCCCTCATTCTTCTAAACTCCAAGGAGTTCAGTCCAAGAGCGGTCAAATGTTCCTCATATGTTAACCCTCTCATTCCCAGAATCATTCTAGTGGATTTGCTCTGAACCCTCTCCAATGTCAGAACATCCTTTCTTAAATAAGGAGCCCAAAACTGCACACAGTATTCCAAGTCATGTCTTACCAGTTCCTTATACAGCCTCAACGTCACATCCCTGCTCCTATACTCTATTCCTCTAGAAATGAATGCCAACATTGCATTCGCCTTCTTCACCACTGACTCAACCTGGAGGTTAACCTTAAGGGTATCCTGCACGAGCACTCCCAAGTCCCATTGCATCTCAGAACTTTGAATTCTCTCTCCATTTAATAATAGTCTGCCCGTTTATTTCTTCTACCAACGTGCATGACCATACACTTTTCAATATTGTATTTCATTTGCCACTTCTTTGACCATTCTCCTAATCTATCCAAGTCTCTCTGCAGACTCTCTGTTTCCTCAGCACTACCGTCCCCTCCACTTATCTTTGTATCATCAGCAAACTTAGCCACAAAGCCATCTATTCCATAATCCAAATAGTTGATATACAACGTAAAAAGATGCGGCCCCAACACGGACCCCTGTGGAACACCACTGGTAACCGGCAGCCAACCAGAATAGGATCCGTTTATTCCCACTCTCTGTTTCCTGTCAATCAGCCAACGCTCTATCCACATATGTAACTTTCCCGTAATTCCATGGGCTCTTATCTTGTTTAGCAGCCTCATGTGTGGCACCTTGTCAAAGGCCTTCTGAAAATCCAAATACACAACATCCACTGCATCTCCCTTGTCTAGCCTACTTGTAATCTCCTCAAAACATTTCAATGGGTTTGTCAGGCAGAATTTTCCTTTAAGGAAACCATGCTGAGTTTGGCCTATCTTGTCATATGCCTCCAGATACTCGGTAAACTCATCCTTGACAATTGACTCCAACAGCTTCCCAACCACCAATAGCTTGTGGCCTAACATAGACCACAACCTTATAGACCTAACAGGTCTATAATTTACTTTTTGCTTCCTTGCCCCTTTCTTAAATACCAGAGTGGCATTTACAATCTTCCACTCCTCCGGAACCATGCCAGAATCTATTGACTTTTGAAAGATCATTGCTAATGCCTCCGCAATCTCCACAGCTACTTCCTTCAAAACACAAGGGTGCATTCCATCTGGTCCTGGAGATTTATCTACCCTTAGACGATTCAGCTTCCTGAATACTTTCTCTGTCGTAATTGTGACTGCGCACACTTCTCTTCCCTGACACCCTTGAGTGTCCAGTATACTGCTGATATCTTCCTCAGTGAGGACTGATGCAAATACTCGTTCAGTTCCTCAGCCATCTCCTTATCTCCCATTACAATTTCTCCAGCATCATTTTCTTTCTGTCCTGTATCCACTCTCACCCGTTTTTTACTCTTTATGTACTTGAAAAAGCTTGTAGTAACTTCTTTGATATTATTTGCCAGCTTCCTTTCATAGTTCACCTTTTCCCTCTTAATGGCCTTCTTAGTTTCCTTTTGTAAGCTTTTAAAAACTTCCCAATCCTCTGTCTTCCCAATAATTTTTGTTTCCTTGAATGCCCTCTCCTTTGCTTTTACTTTGGCTTTCACTTCTCTTGTTAGCCACGGTCGCATCCTTTATCCATTCGAAAATTTCTTCTTTTTTGGAATATATCTGTGTTGCACCTTCCTCACTTCTCGCATAAACTCCAGCCACTGCTGCTCTGCCGTCCTCCCGCTAGTGTCCCTTTCCAGTCAAATTTGGCCAGTTCCTCTCTCGTGCCACTGTAATTTCCTTTACTCCAGTGAAATACCGACACGTCGGATTTCAGTTTCTCTTTCTCAAATTTCACAGTTAACTCAATCATGTTACGATCACTGCCTCCTGATGGTTCCTTCACCTCAATCTCTCTAATCACCTCTGTGTCATTACACAATATCCAATCCAGTACCTCTGATCCCCTCGTGGGCTCAACAACAAGCTGTTCTGAAAAGCCATCTTGTAGACATTCTACAAATTCTCTGTCTTGAGATCCAGTGTCGACCTGATTTTCCCAATCCACTCTCATGTTAAAATCCCCCACAATTATCATAACACTGCCCTTCTGGCAAGCCTTTTCTATTTCCTGTTGTAATTTGTAGTCCACCACACTGCAGCTGTTAGGAGGCCTGTATATAACTGCCATCAGGGTCCTTTTACCCCTGCGATTTCTTAGCTCAACCCATAAAGATTCTTCCGATCCTATGTCACCTCTTTCTAATGATTTAATATCATTTCCATGCCACTCCCTCTGCCTACCTGCCTATCCTTCCGATACACCGTGTATCCTTGGACGTTCAGCTCTCAGAGACATGCATCCTTTAGCCACGTTTCAGTGATTGCCACAAAATTATACCTGCCAATCTGTAGCTGTACGTCAAGATCATCCACCTTATTCCTTATGCTGTGTGTATTTAAGTATAACACCTTAAGTCCAGTATTTAATACTTTTTCTTTTGATTGCACTGCAACTCATCCCAGTGGCTGCAAATTTGCCCCATCAACTGCCTGTCCTTCCTGACATCTTTACTGCTCACTATCTTAGATTTATTTCTGTTTTCCCCCTCCTCCGCTCTATCATTCCGGTTTCCCATCCCCCTGCCAAATTAGTTTAAACCCTCCCTAACAGCTCTATTAAACATTCCCGCTATGGTTCAGGTGTAACCCGTCCTTTTTGAACAGTTAATACTTCCCCCTGAAGAGATCCCAATGATCCAAGAATCTGAAGCCCTGCCCCCTGCACCAGTCTCTCAGCCACGCATTCATCAGCCTGATCCTACTATTCTTGCCCTCGCTAGCACGTGGCACAGGTAGCAATCCTGAGATTACTACCCTAGAGGTCCTGCTTCTCAGCTTCAATCCTAACTCCCGGAAATCTCTCTTCAGGACCTCCTCCCTTTTCCTATCTATGTCATTGGTACCAACATGTACCAAGACAGCTGGCTGCACGCCCTCTCCCTTCAGAATATTCTGGACCCGATCCGAGACATCCCATACCCTGGTACCTGGGAGGCAGCACACCATGCGGGTATCTCTACCAGGCTCACAGAATCTCCAGTCTGTTCCCCTGACTATGGAATCCCCTCTGACTACCGCATTCCTCTTCTCCCTCCTTCCCTCCTGCATAACAGCGCCAGGCTCAGTGCCAGAAACCCGGTCACCGTGGCCGTCCCCTGTCAGGTCATCCCCCTCAACAGCATCCGAAACGATATACTTGTTGCTGAGGGGGGCTGCCACAGGGGTGCTCTCCACTATCCGGGCATTTCCCTTCCCAAACCTGACAGTCACCCAGTTTTCTGACCCCTGTAGCCTAGGGATGACTACCTCCCTGTAGCTCCTGTCTATCACCTCTTCATTTTCTCTAATAAGCAGTAGGTCATCAAGCTGCAGCTCCAGATCCCTAACACGGTCTCCGAGGAGCTGAATCTCGGTTCACCTGGTGCAGATGTGGCTATCAGGGAGGCTGGAGGTCTCCCAGGATTCCCACATCTGACACCCTGAACAAAGCACTAACCCTGCAGACATGCTACCTAATTCTACAGGAATGAAACAAAGAAAGATAGGTCTACTCACCCACTTACTTCGCCAAGCACACGGACTTTTTAAACCATTAGCTAATGTGCCCCTCTGTTCCCCCGTCCGTCCGGGCCGATTTGCCAAGGGGAGAAAAAGAGTCGGTTCCTCGCTCTCGGCTCTTCCCGTTACCGCCTAAGGCCGTTGAGCCAAAGCCCTACACTCTGCTGCCACCCACTCCGCTGCCCGCTGTATAGGGTGGTCATCTTTTCAAACTCTCCGCGCTGTCCTACGCAGTCTCGCCGTTCTTGTACGCAAAGTTTTTAAAAAAAAAACTTCCTTCCTTCAGAATTTAGCTCCCACGCCGCCCTTGATAGATAGATAGATAGATAGATAGATAGATAGATAGATAGATAGATAGATAGATAGATAGATAGATAGATAGATAGATAGATAGATAGATAGATAGATAGATACTTTATTCATCCCCATGGGGAAATTCAACTTTTTTCCAATGTCCCATACACTTGCTGTAGCAAAACTAATTACATACAATACTTAACTCAGTAAAAAAATATGATATGCATCTAAATCACCGTCTCAAAAAGCATTAATAGCTTTTAAAAAGTTCTTAAGTCCTGGAGGTAGAATTGTAAAGCCTAATGGCATTGGGGAGTATTGACCTCTTCATCCTGTCTGAGGAGCATTGCATTGATAGTAACCTGTCACTGAAACTGCTTCTCTGTCTCTGGATGGTGCTATGTAGAGGATGTTCAGAGTTATCCATAATTGACCGTAGCCTACTCAGCGCCCTTCGCTCAGCTACCGATGTTAAACTCTCCAGTCCTTTGCCCACGACAGAGCCCGCCTTCCTTACCAGCTTATTAAGACGTGAGGCGTCCCTCTTCTTAATGCTTCCTCCCCAACACGCCACCACAAAGAAGAGGGCGCTCTCCACAACTGACCTATAGAACATCTTCAGCATCTCACTGCAGACATTGAATGACACCAACCTTCTTAGGAAGTACATTCGACTCTGTGCCTTCCTGCACAAGGCATCCCAATCTAATAAAACACCTTCAGTCCTGTATTCATCAGCCTGTTCCACACTGTCCACATGAAATTCAGCAAGGCCTTTGATGTCGATGATAGACCACACTTGGAGTATTGTCTGCATTTCCGGTTCCCGAATATGGGGAGGATGTCATTACACTGGACAGGAGGCTTCAGGGGGATGTTACCAGGACTGGGGGGCTTGGCTTAAAGGGTTGGGCTATTCAGCTGTAGTGTAGGATGTTCAGGTATGACCCCTTATCGAGGTAAATAATTCATAAGGAGCTTAAATAACGTTTCTTTTTCCAAGAAATGGGAGTACAGAACCAAAGGCCTCAGATTGAAAGTGAGACGGGAAATTTTTATGAGTGGTCTATCGGGTAACATTCTCATAGAGAGGGAGGTTGGTAAATGGAATTTGCCCTCAGACGCTGTAGAAGCAGGTACAAATAAAATACTGTAAAATAAATTTAGACAGGTAAACATATAGGAAATGGTTAGAGGGATATGGGGCAAACAAACACAAATGGGACATGCTCAAGAAGACATCTTAGTCTTGCAGATTGATGACGTGGGCCGTGAGTTCAACATCCATCAAACCCTCCCTGATCATCCTCCTGAGGAATCTCACCCCGGAGTCTGTCTGTGAAGTGTTGATGTGACGTCACGTCAGAGGGCAGCTCAGTGCCACAGAACAGACAGACTGGGTAAGGACGGCAGATTTCAATCCTAAATGGGAATTTGTGCCTATTTCTGTGGCCGTGTGTCGCACTCTGATAGTGTGTGTGTGTGTGTGTGTGTGTGTGTGTGTGTGTGTGTGTGTGTGTGTGTGTGTGTGTGTGTGTGTGTGTGTGTGTGTGTGTGTGTGTGTGTGTGTGTGTGCGCGCGCGCATATCATCTGCAAACTTGGAAACAAAGCCATCTACTCTAGGACAAGAAGGTATGAATTCAGGATTGAAGGACGTCCTTTTAGAACTGAGATGCGGAGAAATTACTTTAGTTCGTGTGTGGAATTTGTTGCGACAAGTGGCTGTGGAAGCCAAGGCATATTTAAGGCAGAGGTATATCGGTTCTCATTTAGCCAGGGCAACAAATGGTATGGGGTGAAAGCAGGGGAGTGGGGATGTCTGAAAGAATTGGGTCTGCCCATGACTGAATGTTGGAGCAGACTCAATGGGCCGAAAGGCCTATTTCTGCTCCTATATCTTACGGTCTATTCCATCAGCTGAATCTTGATATACAGCATAAAATGATGGTGCCCTAGCACTGATCCCTGTGGAACACGAGTCACTGGCAGCCAACCAGAAAAGGATCCCTTTACATTCATCCGCTGTTCCCTACCAATCAGCCAATGTTCTAACCATGCCTGTAACTTTTCTGTATTACCATGGCCTCTTAACCTGGTTACCACCTTCATGTGTGGCAACTTTTCAAAGGCCTTCTGAGATTCCTAATATACAACATCCCCTGCATCCCCTTTATCTATCCTGCTTGTAATCTCCTCAAAGAATCCCAACAGGTTTGTTAGGCAGGATATTCCCTTAATGAAGCCATGCTGACTTGTCCTGTCTTGTCCAGGGTCACCAAGTATTCCATAACCTCATACTTAACAATTGACTCCAATTTTTTCCCAACCACAGATGTGAAGCTAACTGGTCTATAATTTCCTTTCTGTTGTCTTCCTCCTTACTTAAAGAGCTAAGTGACATTTGCCATTTTCCAGACCTCTGGCACCATGCCAGGGTCCAGTGATTTTTGAAAGATCATTTGAAATGCCTCCATAATTTCTACTGTAACCTGTTTCAGAACACTAGGGTGCAGTTCATCTGGTCCGGGTAACTTATGTACCTTTAGGTCTTTTTGCGTTTTGAGCACCTTCTCCCTTGTAACAGTAACTGCACTCACTTCTCTTCCCTCGAACCCTACAACACCGGGCACAGTGTTAGTGTCTTCCACGGGGAAGAATGATGCAATATACTCATTTAGTTCATCTGCCATCTCTTTATCCCGAGTTATTATATATCCGGCGTCATTTTCCAGCAGTCCTATACCCACTCTCATCTGTTTTACAAACGTATTTTTTAGCAATACTTGAAAAACAATTTGATATTGTTTGCTAACTTGTTTTACAAAGACAGGTGTGTAAAAAGGTCCTGAAGGATCTTTGTAGACCAGAGTCACCCCAACCACAAACTGTACCAGTTGCTACCATCCGGGATACGGTACCGCAGCATAAAAGCCAGGAGCAACAGACTCCGGGACAGCTTCTTCAACCAGGCCATCAGACTGCTTAACTCATGTGGACACAACTGTATTTTTATGTTATATTGATCAGCATGTTATACATATTGTTTATAATAAATTACTATAAATTTCACCTTGCACATTGCGACAGAGATGTAACATAAAATTTTTTAATCCTCATGCGTATGAAGGATGTAAGTAAAGAGGTCAATTCAATTCAATTCAATTCAATTTCATGTTTCATTTTCCTATCAGGATCTCTTTGTTTTTACTTCCTATGTAATTGGTCCCAAAATGCAACAAGATATCTGGCTGTTTTCCCTCCCTCTCTAAAATGCTGCAGACGCGATTCGAGGCATCCCTGACCCTGGCACCCAGGAGGCAACATACCATTCGGGTGTCCCATTCACATTAATAGATTCTCCTGTCTGTTCCCCTGACGCTTCAGTCCCCGATCACGACCACTCCCCTCTTCTGCCTCTAACAACAGTGAGAGATGCTGATCCGGAAGGGGGAAGACCTGTGTCAGTCAGAGTCTGCACTCACAGGGCACATGAAGGACTTGTGTATTTTCCTGACAATCCCGGTCACCACACTGATACCTGCTTTTATTCCCTACAATATCATCAAGTCAGTATTAAATTCCCCGCTACTGAGGTAGGATTCAAATTCATGTCCTGGTGTGTTAGTGCAGTGTGTCTGGGATCAGGACACAGTGGTTCATCAGCCAGTCCGTGTATTGGTTGTATTGTGACCCTGTGCTGGTGTGTCCAGGGGTCTGACATCTCCAGCTGACCATGTGACAGTGATACCTCCCAGTTGGTGGGGTTGATGTGAAATAAACTTCAGTTCCCCTTCAGCCCAGTATTACAGACAATCTTTGCCTCAGATTGGAACTAAATTAACCCTCATGAGTGGGGAGGAAAGCATCTTTGTAAGTTTTACCTTGATTAATAGCATCAAGCGTTTCTCTCAGCACTGTTTTCAACAAATAGGGGTGATCGAATTTTTCAACCGGTAGGGTCTCATCTGTCACTGACCATTCCTGGACATCGTCACTGATTCTGTAAATATTAAACTGCTGGTGATAAACTGGAATTTTGAAGTATTTTACAAATCCATACAGGGTTTCAGTAAAGAGCATGTCCTACCTTCTGTTCCGACGAGCTTCCTCCTGAAATAAATAAAAACACAAATCTGATTAGACTTGGACTTACTGTCCACATCCTGAATTTCATCCAAATCATTACAAGGTGTTGAAAATTCCCACTCCCACAGTCACACACACACACACACCAGCAATACAGAACCATGGGGAAAATTACAGGGAATATTTCTCAAAATTAGACCAATACTGAGAGGATGGAACTGACAGGAAAGACAGGACAGGCTGTGCATTACCATCTGGATAAGACGTCAGAATGATAAAATGGAACAATTTAAGATCAGTGATGGATTTGATTGCGCGAAGGTGGAAAAAGTACCTCGATTATGGCTCACACGAGAAGACACAGGTGCTTGGAAGTAGTACAGAGGAGATGGCCAGGGTAAGTGTTTTGGAATGGGTGGAATGAGCTGCCAGCAACGAAGGTGGAGGTGGATGCGATAGGGTCTTTCAAGAGATTCTACATAGGTACATGGAGCTTAGAAAAATAAAGAGCTATGGCTAACTGGAGGTAATTTCTGAAGTAAGTAGATGTTTGGCACAGAACTGTGGGCCAAAGAGACTGTATTGTGCTGGAGGTTTTCTTTGTTTCTATGTTTCGATTTATGGACAGACCTTCAGTCCAAGATAAAATGCCAGGTGGTTTTTAGTAAATCCCACAAGAAATTTAGTGAAGAGGATGTGGAACTCAGTGACACAGGAGTGGTTGAAATGGAAATGACTGTGATGGGGAGGCTGGATAAACACGTGAGAGACCAGGGAGTTCGGGGCACTGTTGCTGGTTGTGGTGAGTAGGTGGCAGGAGGATTGTGACAGAGGGGAAACTGATAGAAGATGGTCAGAATGGCCTGCTCATGAAGGAGAATGGGACACAATCCTATGTAAAACTTATCTGAAAATGCAGAGACAGTGAAAGTTTCTGTAATCTGATGGACACCGGATATGGAGGATAAGTCTGATGTGTGGGTCACATTCTTTGTTCTCACTGATTGACAGAGAGACCCTCACACCCACCGCACCAGACACACTCACAGCCTGTGACTGGAACTGGGTGTTAATGGGAGTTTTAGAGGATATTTAATGTGGTAATTAAGGAAACAGTCAGCAGCTCTGTGTTATGATCAGAGTAAATCATTTCAGAAAAGATTGCTTTCTGTCCTGGGATGTACAGATGTTGTGGAAGTCCAGTTTTGGGGAAACAACAACCCTGAATATTTGCATCAATTGTCTGGTGAGAAACAGTTTACTGCCATTTGTAAATGCTGTGTGTAGGAGCAATGCATCTGTTTTCTGTCTGCATTGTATTCTGTGTTACGTGTTTATTACGATAATCAGTCACGTGAGTGGGGACCTGGTGAAAGTGAAGGGAATAAGTTACATATTTGTACTTTGCTCTGGGCTGTTTTGAGCCTGCGACTGGCAGATGCTGTATCTTTTGTTGACCGATTCATTGCAGTTTAATTTACGATGAATTATGCTGAAATTTCATTGCTTAAATATTGTATGTTGCTGATAAAGAATCGAATATCAATCTGTCTCCGATCTGTCTAACACTCTGTGTGAGGACACCAGCAGCGGCAATTGATTTGGTAGAATTGGCCGCTGTGCTGTGTTTATTTCAAATATACCACTGTTCATTTAGTTCAATTTTAAAGAAACAAATTGAAATGTAAACCCTCACTTTGAGAAATATCACACCGTCTTTTTGATCTATCTGTTCCTTTAACTCTGAGATTTCCTCCTGAATAATCCTTATATTCTCTTGAATCTTAAGAAGATTTTTCTCCATTGGGTTGAGAATCCTCTTCTCTTCTTCCCTGAGATCCCTGAGTAAGCTCTGCTCTTTCTCAGTGATAATCTGGCGCAGTTCAGCAAACTGGGATGTGATGTGGGATTGAAGACTGTGTGACTGTTTCTGTCAAATGAAAGGTGAAGATTAGTTTGCTGTATTGCTGTGTTGTATTTCCTTATGACATTATGGTGACCATTCGGTCCATTTGGGTCCATACTACTTCTGAGACATTCCCATCAACCCCATTCCCTCACGTTTTCCTGAAACCTATTCTCCCCATTGACCCATTAAATCCCACCTGATTCACATACACCCTTCCCCACCCTCACAGGGTTAACTTTAATTAACCATTCATCCAGCCTGTCCTTGGAAAGTGTCTGAAACTGTCATGGCTACAGGGAGAGCATGCAAACTCCACACAGACAGCAGCAGAGGTCAGGATCGAGCCCAGGGCACTGGAGCTGCGACACTCGGCTATTCTGCATTAAATGGAGCAAAACTCGACAGTAATATCACAAATTCCGCTCAGGAAGCCTCACCCGAACTCCGGAAATCTTCTCTTTCTGTTGCTGCTCCTTTTCCTGGAAGTCTGATTTCTTTTTTGTGAGAGAGTCTAAGGAAGATTTTAGCTGATCCTGGAAGTCAGAGAGTGAAGGAAATAGAAACAAAGATGCATCAAAATAAACAGGTGATCAAACCCGATTATCACACAAAATGCCGGAGGAACTCAGTGAGTCAGGTAGCATCTGTTCAGGGGAAATAAAGAGTCGGTGTTCCGGGATGAGACCCTTCATTAGGACTGGGAAGGAATGGGACAGAAGCCAGAATAAAAAGGTTGGGGACGAGAACCAGCTGACAGGTGACGGGTGAGACAACGTGAGGGGGAACGTGGGGGAGGGTGATGAAGTGAGAAGCTGAGAGGGGACAGGTAGAAGAGGTAAAGGGCTGGAGAAGAAGGAATCTGATACGAAAGGACAATCGATCATGTTAGAAACGGGAGGAATGCAACTGATGGGGTCCTGCGTGATGACGAGGGAGGAGGTGTAGGAATCAGATGTTGCTATTGTCCCGCTCGCAGGCATCAGTGACAGGAGGGAGATCAGTGGAGAGGATCTGGTGGATAAGGGAGTTATGTAGACAGCGATCCCTACAGAGCCTGGAGACTTGTGTGGAGGGAGTGGAGGGGGGTTGTTGGACGGAAAGATGTGCTTGGTGGTGGAATCCCTTTGGGGATGGGGAACGATATGTTGCGAAGAACGATATGTTGGTTATGGAGGCTCGTGCGGTGTTGAGGATGGAGTGAGTATCGATTCAGGGTTAGTTTTACCTTGCAGATTTTAACAGCTTCTTTAATCGGCTTGAAGCGGTGCTCTCTGTGTTCCTGCGCGTCTCTACAGATCAGACAGATTAGTGTCTTGTCCGTTTCACAAAACAGCTTCAGTTCTTCCTCATGTTCCTCGCAGTGACGTTTACTTTCCTTCCCTTTCGGATTCAGGTTTAGATTTCGAGCTTTTTCAGCCAGATTTGCTAAGGCCCGATTGACCTTGAGGGTGCGGTCAGCAAACACCGCTCTACATTCTGGGCAGGAGTTTCTCTCCCCCCTTTCCCAACACCGTGTGATACAAGAGCGACAGAAGTTGTGTCCGCACTCCAATATAACCGGATCGGTGAAGAAATCCAGGCAGACGGGACAAATTGTCTCCTCGGTCCAACTCTCGACCTGTCCTTTCGAAGCCATGTTAACTTCCAGCACTTCCTGATTCAGAATGCTTTCACTTCCGGGAGCTGATGATCCCCTGCAGTACCGCGACTGTCCACTACGCGCGCTGCAGACTCGTGGAATGAACATGTTTTTGCTGGATGTGTTCAGTGGGAAGTAATAGTGGTAATTTCCATCGCAGGGTGGGATCAGCAATACATTAAACAGATCAGAACATAAATGAAAACTCGGCCATGGACTGCCTACGCCCGGCTGCGAAAGAAGAGGAGTTGGGCCTGGGTTTGCAACCTCATCCCGAAAAGTGGCAGTGCACAGAACTCAAACTGAAAGGCCTCATCCATGAGATCGGACGGACCTTTCCCTGGAAGACGATTGAATTCGTGGAGTGAAAGGAGAAGCCACAGGGCCAGTACCCTTCGCCCTGGACAGGGGAGTCTGACGAGCTGCTGTTGGCGGCCTGTGCTCCATAGGAGTGATTGACTAAAGAAGAAGCAGAACAGAAATGAAGCCGGAGAGAAGAGCCTGGTTCAGTCAGGACGGCAGGACGGAAAGGGACAAGTTCTGAAAAGAGAGGCACAAGAGACTGCAGATGCTGGAATCTCGAGTAACAAACTCGAGGGACTGAGCGGTTCAGGCAGCATCTGTGGAGAGAAATGTAAAATCGACTTTCAGGTCGAGATCCTTCAGCTGGACTGTCTCAAACCGAAATCTCGATTGCCATTTCCCTCAGATGTTGCATGACCCGTTGAGTTCCTCCAGCATCTCGGTTTTTAATTTTTTTCTCGCGGTGTAAAGAGTCAGACTGGGGTATAAAACCGGGGTTAAGTAACTATTTAAAACAACTATTAAATTAGTTCATGCCATTAAAGTGGGGATGTCGAGAGCGTATTGTCTATGACAAGACAGATGCTGTGTCTGCAGGGAAACGTCCAGGACTGGACATTCTACGTCACAGGGTGGAAAAGATAATTTTGGTCGGTGAAGTCCTGAAGAAACTTTCTGACTTTACCCATGTCTGTCCCAGCTCCAGTGAAAGGCCAGTTTCCACAATTCTGGACAGAGCCCAGATGTTGATGTTTTTTTTTTAACATAAACATTATTTGCCATGAAATATTCACAGGGATAAACCGTGCAATGTCTTTACCCGAGGATGAGTGAGCCTTCTGTCACGCAGCTGCTGTGGCACAGGCCCTTGCATCTTTCTCCACAGATCTTCGCCAGTCCACAGTCAGCAAAGAGGTGAGTGACCGTGTCGTCTCCACTGCAGTAATCTCGGGGCAGTAATGTGGGAGCGATCTCTGTGCATGCAGTGAGGATCAGACTGGGAGGGACCCTCTCCCCCATATCCCCAGTATGTCTCCCGATCATCAAAGTAGTTCATCGCCTTCCTGATGAACCGACACAAGGTATTGGTTTCGGCCCGGTACATCCCGGGTGGATCCTCCCAACCACTGAGCACATCTACATGAAACGCTGTCGGAGTATTGCAGCATCCATCATCAGAGATGCTCACCACCCAGGCCAGGCTCTTTTCTCGCTGCTGCAATCAGGGAGAAGGTACAAGAGCCTCAGGACTCGCAACACCAGGTTCAGGAACAGTTACTACCCCTCAACCATCAGGCTCGGGAACAACACAGGATGACTACACTCACTTACCGTCCGTTGAGATGCTCCCACAACCAACCATCGTATCAAGATGAGTGAAATCGGAGGTAGTTTGAATGAGACTGATCGCATTGGGCCTGTCTCAGAATTAGAGAAGTAAAAGGGACAGGCTCAATCTCACAGGATATTGACAGGGTCGGGGCAGGAATGATGTTTCCCCGGGCTGGGCTGTGGAGCCAGGGTTCACAGACTGAATATCACATTTCACCTCAGCAGGACTGAGATGAGGAGAAATTTCCTCACCAGTGCAGCGAATCTTTGGAATCTCCTCCACAGGGTTTCTAAATTTAATAGACATATTCTGGTGCTCAGCGCTGATGGGGACATTGCGGGAAAGTGGTGTTGAGGTCAAAGGTCAGACATGGAGAGGGTTCAGATGAATTTCACAAGGATTATTCCAGGTATGAAAGGGACATTTGATGGCTCTGGGTCTGTACTCATTTGAATTCTAAATGGTGAGGGGAATCTTATTGAAACCTTTTGAATGTTAACAGGTAGAAGAGTTAGATGTGGAAAAGATGTTACCCATGGTGTGAGAGTCTCGGACAAGAGGCACAGCCTCAGGATAGAGGGGCGCCCTTTCAAAACCGAGAATCGGAGAAATGTCTTCAGACAAAGCGAGATGAATTTGTGGAATTTGTTGCCACATGCAGCTGTAGAGGCTACCTCGTTGGGTGTATTTAAGGCAGAGGTTGATAGGTTCTTGACTGGACATGACATTAAAAGGTTTCGGGGAGAAGGCCAGGAACTGGGATTGAGGAGGGAAAAAAAGGGTCAGCTGTGATTGAATGGCGCAGCAGACTCGATGGGCCAGATGGCCTAATTCTGCCCCTATGTCTTATGGTCTTATAGTGTTATGTTCCAAGTGAAGGGCAGAATAGGCGCAAGGGGCCGAATAGCCTGTTTCTTATTTTCTAATCCAGGTGTTTAGCTTTGCGACTTGTTCTACCCTGGTCTTCAACCTGTCAGAATGCACAGGGGAGCGGTGAGAGCTCCGGAGATCCGTCGGCAGCCGCTGCGGTTATTTCATGTTCCTGTTGTTTATTGCTATTTATTTGTTTGCATTTGCACAGTTTGTTGTCGTCTGCACTCTGGCTGGTCTTTCACTGATCCAGTCATAGTTACTATCCTGCAGATTTTCTCCCCATCGCCGCAGCAAAATGCTTCTCGGGGTTGTATGTGGTGAGTTATCTGTACTCTGACAATAAAATTTACTTTGAACTTTGAGCCTCGGGGAACTTGCTGTGATTCGGTGAACAAACTGTGACTGACAGCTCCAGCTCCCAGCAGCAGTCCGTCTTCAGACACACTCACAGCCAATCAACGGCACCGCCAGGGAAGTCTTGCTCCTATTGGCTGAGGGGTGTCAGTGGGCGGGATGCTGAATGTTCGGAGTGGTCTGAGGTTTGGAACTGAGAGCGAGTGGACCCGAGGAGATGCCGGAGATTGGGAGTTAAATTTCGGGTAAAGGTTGCAACACCAGCCGGGTGAATCCTTCCCATGGCAGAGGTAAAGAGACTGGCGGAGATTCCGTGAGATGTTTCAGCTACACGGAGGGTGCCCGGTCTATCCCCGCCGAGAATCGGGGCCTGTTGTCGGGACTTTCCTCCCAGACCTGTCTCCTGCCGCTGTGAGCCCGGGTCTGACCCGCAGCGGCTGCCGATGGATCTCCGGTGCTCTCACCGCTCCCCTGTGCAATCGGACAGGCTGAAGGCCAAGGGAGAACAAGGCGCAAAGGTAAATTCGTGCTTTCGAAAATAGGAAACAGGAGTAGGCGTAGCCATTCGGCCCCTTGCGCCAGTTCGGCATTTCACTCCGATCATGGCTGATCTTTGATCTCAGCGCCACTTTCCTGCAACGTTCCCATCTTCGCTCAGCCCTTCAATATGCCTGTTGAATTTAGTAAACTTATGGAAAAAATCCAAAGATTCGCCGCACTCTTCTTCTAAGTTCTGTGAGCTGACATCTGATTCTGAGTCTGTGACCCCTGATTCAACACCCAGTGAGGAAAAACGTCATTCCTGCCCCCACCCTGTCAATACCTTGTGAGACTGTGTCTGTCTCAGTCAGACCACTTGTTATCGCTCTAATTTTGAGACAGGGCCAGTCAGTGTAATCTCTCTGAGGACACTACCGCAACCCCGAAATCAATCTCTGAAACCTTCTCTTCATTCCTTCATCCCACAGGCTGACTCTGGGAGGGAGACCAGACCTGTGCACAGTGTTCCATGTACGCTCTCACCAGGACCCCATATACCTTCAGAGGAGATCTTTATTCTTGTATTCAAACCTTCCTTCCCATTCAATGCTCTTCATTTAATATCGAACTTAAACAGTGAACAGACACAACACAGCCTCAGCCATGAATTTAAAGGGCAGGTGTTGCAACAGTTTGAGCTTCATACCGGGGGACACGGAGCAAGCAGGGTGTCACAAAGGGAAGAATGTGAGAGTGTTGTATGTCTGAGCCCGGTTGTGTGTGTTTGTGTATCAGAATCAGGTTTAATATCAGCGGCGTATGTGGTGAAATTTGTTGTTTTGTGACAGCAGTACATTACAATACATGGTAATAAAATGTATAAATTAGAGTAAGTATTTATAAATTAAATTTAAACGTTAGTACAAAACGGGAGGGAAAATCCTGAGGAAGTGTTAATGGGTTCATTGTCCATTCAGAAATTTGACGGTGGAGGGGACGAAGTTGTTTCTGAAACATTGAGTGTGTCTTCAGGGTCCTGTACATCCTCCTTGATGAGAGGAAGGCATGTCCTGGGTGATGGGGGTCCTTAATGATAGATGTCACCTTTTTGTGGCATCATCTTTTGAAAGTGTCCTGGATGCTGTGGAGTCCAGTGCCCATGAAGGAGCTGGCTGAGTTTACGACTTTCTGCAGCAATTTCCGATCCTGTGCAGTGGCCTCTCCACACCAGGCAGTGATGCAACCAGTTAGAATGCTCTCCACAGTACATCTGTAGAAATTTGCAAGTGTCTTTAGTGACGGACCGATTCCCCTCAATCTCCGAATGAAATATAGCTGATTTTGTGCCTTCATTGTAACTGCATCAATATGTTGGGCCCAGGATAGTTCCTCAGAGATGTTGACAGGCAGGAAATGGAAACTGCTCACCCTTTTCACTTCTGATCCCACGATGAGGACTGGTGTGTGTTCCCTCGACCTCCCCTTCCTGAATCCACAATCAGTTCCTTTGTCCTCATGATGTTGAGTGCAAGGTTGTTGCTGCGACACCACTCAACTTGCTGATCTATCTCACTCCTGTACTCCTCCTCGTCACCGTCTGAAATTCCACCAACAATAGTTGTGTCGTCAGCAAGTTTATAGATGAGCCTAGACACACAGACGTGGTGTAGAGAGAGTAGAGCAGTGGGCTGAGCACGCATCGTTGAGGTGTGCCAGTGTTGATTGTCAGCAAGGAGCAGATTATATTTCTGGTCCACACAGACTGGGGTCTCCTGGTGAGGATCCAGTTGCAGAAGGAGGTACAGAGGCCCAGGTTTTGGAGCTTGTTGATTACAATTGAGGGTCTGATTGTGTTGGACGCTGAGCTGTAATCAGCAGCCTGACTTGTGTATTGCTATTGTCCAGGAGATCTAAGGCTGAGTGGAGAGCCCTCATGTTCGACGACACAACCCCTTATTCTGCTCACACCCCCAAATCCATATGCATCCCACAAAGTCATGTGCCTACAAACCACCAAACCATAGCTCAATCACCAACTCAGTGCGCACCCACACATGCTGACACCCCCCGCAAACATAACCCTCAGAGCACGAATTATTTCAAACAGTTCAGGAAATGGCGGTCTCAGTATTAAAAATCCCCACTCCAGATCGGCCGACACATATCCAACTCTGGGTGTCACTCAAAATCCGTGTACAGCCGCATGTGCACCTCCATATTGGACGACACAGCCCTAAGTCTGCACAATTCTCGAATCAGTGCGCAATGTCATATTGGAGAATGAATACACCCTGTGTCCGTGCGCAACCCCAAATCCCTAAATGTGCGCTATCCCCATTTCAGTGCGCACCCCGAATCCCTAAATGTACGCTATCCCCATTTCAGTGTGCACCCCAAATCCCTAAATGTGCGCTATCCCCATTTCAGTGCGCACCCCAAATCCGCTGACACTCCAAATGCACTTTAGATTATCTCAGAAGCAGAATCGTGTCACAGTTCAGAAAATGGCTGCCTCGACAATGAAATTCTAATTCAATCCATACTCGCCATGCCCATCCCCAAATCTTTGTGCATCCCCCAAAGCCGAGGGCATCCCTACATGCACAACAGTTTATCCCAGGACAAGAATCATGTCGAACAGTTCACAAAATATCTTCCTTCGCATGAAACAATAGGAGAAACAAAGTTCAACGTGCAAAGAGCAAAGAATTGCTGTACATCCCCAAACCAAAAGCTGTGGATGCACCATGAGGTATATCGTCTGCTGAAGCCTAAATCTGTGGCATTCAAATCCGCCGACACAGGTCTGTACCAGCAAACCGGGTATGACTTGCGCTTGGCTACTTAAAGCGAGAAGAGAATATTAAAGCAGAAAGAGGGGGGAGGGAAAGATGTGCTTGGTAGTGGGATCCCGTTGGATGTGGCGGAAGTTACGGAGAATTATACGTTGGATCTGGAGGCTGGTGGGGTTCTAGGTGAGTACAAGGGGAACCCTATCCCGAGTGGGGTGGAGGGCAGATGGGGTGAGGGCAGATGTGCGGGAAATGGGAGAGATGCGTTTCAGAACAGAGTTGATGGTGGAAGAAGGGAAGCCCCTTTGTTTATAAAAGGAAGACATCTCCTTCGTCCTGGAATGAAAAGCAGATGCGGCGGAGACGGAGGAATTGTGAGAAGGGCATAGCATTTTTGCGAGAGACAGGGTGGGAAGAGGAATAGTCCAGGTAACTGTGAGAGTCTGTAGGCTTATAGTAGATACCAGTAGATAAGCAGTCTCCAGAGATGGAGACAGAAAGATCAAGAAAGGGGAGGGAGGTGTTGAAAATGGACCAGGTAAATTTGAGGGCAGGGTGAAGGTTGGAGGCAAAGTTAATGAAGTCAACGTGCTCAGCATGCGTGTAGGAGGCAGCGCCAATGCAGTCGTCGATGTAGCGAAGGACAAGAGGGGGATGGATACCCGTATAGACTTGGAACATAGACTGTTCCACAAAGCCAACAAAAAGGCAGGCATAGCTGGGACCCATGCGGGTGCCCATGGCTACATCCTTGCTTTGGAGGAAGCGGGAGGAGCCAAAGGAGAAATTATTGAGAGTAAGAACTAATTCCGCTGGACGGAGGAGAGTGGTGGTAGAGGGGAATTGGTTTGGTCTGAAATACGAAAAGGAGCGAAGAGCTTTGAGACCGTCCGGGTGGGGGATGGAGGTATATAGGGACTGGACGTCCATGGTGAAAATAAGGCGGTGGGGGGCAGGGAACTTAAAATCATTGAAAAAATTCAAAGCGTGAGAAGTGTCACGAACATAGGTGGGAAGAGATTGAACAAGGGGGGATAAGACAGTGTCAAGGTATGCAGAAATGAGTTCGGTGGGGCAGGAGCAAGCTGAGACAATAGGTCTACCTGGACAGGCAGGTTTGTGGATCTTGGGCAGGAGGTAGAAACTGGAAGTGCGGGGCATGGGAACTATGAGGTTGGTGGCAGTGGATGGGAGATCCCCAGAGCTGATAAGGTTGGTGATGGTATATGAGTCAATGGCCTGGTGCTCCTTAGTGGGGTCATGACCAAGGGGTAAATAAGAGGAGATATCAGAGAGTTGTCACTGTGCCTCGGCCAGGTAGAGGTCAGTACGCCAGACAACAGTAGCGCCCCCTTATCAGCGGGTTTTATAGTGAGGTTGGGATTGGTGCGGAGGGAGTGGAGAGTAAAGCATTCGGAAGGAGTTAGGCTGGAATTGGAACAGGGTGTGGTGAAGTCCAGACGGTCGATGTCCCGTCGGCAATTAGTAATAAAGAGATCCAGAGCAGGCAGAAGACCAGAGCGGAGTGTCCATGAAGAGGAGGAGGGTTGAAGACGGGAGAAGGTTCATCGTTGTGGGTAGGAGAGTCCTTGCCAAAGAAGTAAGCTCGGTGACGGAGCCGGCGGAAGATGAGTTCAGCGTCCTGGCATACGCGGAACTCGCTGAGGTGTAAAGCCGAGGCCTTTACTGAGGACAGAGCGCTCTGCCTCAGAGAGTTGAAGGTCGGAGGGAATGGTAAAGACCTGGCACGGATGAGAGATGGGATCAGAGCGGGGAGGGAGGCTGGTAGAGTCAGTGGAGAGGGAAGGGTTGGGGTGAGAGGAAGATGGAGCCTCTGAGGGCCCAGGAGCTGACGATGGGATCTGAGGGAGAGAGGATTGCAGAGTGGTGGTGGGGGAAGGGGAGAACGGCCTTTAATAAAGCCCGTTTGATTCATAGAGATGATTTAAGTTAAAATATTTTCAGATAAAGTGATCGAATATGGCGGAGATGAACAACAATAAAAATAATCCGGGATTCCACAATTGGGGTAAAAAAAGAAAAAAAAAAACCCAGATTACAAAGCCCAGAAAAAATGTCGATATCGACGCAAGCCCCAGGAAAAGCATCGATGCTGTTATAGCTCTGTCTCCCTCTCCCGGACATAAATCTCATTACAGTTGACATATAGTTAACTGGAAAGGATAGTGTTTTTCCTATAAAACAAAATGACCTTCAATTTGAAAGTTACCTTCATAGTATTAGATAAGGGAAGAAAAACACATCCAAATCAATTCTTGAAATATTGGCACAAAAGAAAAAAAAATCGCCATCTTTAAAGTATCCAATCTATTTTTAAAACACAAGGAAAAGCAAATAATGACTTAAAAGATCTTCAATAAAGCATACATAATAAAAAAAACAATTAATTCATTTAAATGCTGCAAAATGTAAAATGTTCTAGATAGTTCAAACTTAACTACAGCCTATCAACAGTTCTCCTACTATATCTTCTGAGGTTAAAACCGTCCAAACCAGTCTTTTTCAGAAATAAAAATGAATTTTAAGCTAAAAACTTTCTGTGACCAAAAGATCTTCCAGGCTTATCAGTGTTTACACCGTGAGACAATCAAGCCATTATAAATCATTCAAATTCAGGCTTCAGACTCGTCGGGAATGAAGTATTTGCACAAAAAGGAAAGCACTCGCCATCTTTGAATTATCCAGTCTTTCTTTAAAACGTAAAGAAATCCAAGCAATTACTTCACAAAAAAAGACTTTAAAAAAGCATACAGAACAAAAAAAAACAGTTGGTTCATTTAAATGCTGCAGAGAAAAAAAAACTAGATAGTTCAGAATTATCTACAGTCTTTGAACCGTCCTCCCGCTATATCTTCGAAGGTTAAAACCATCCGAACCAGTCTTTTTCGAAGCTAAGAATACATTTTAAAGTAAAAACTTTCTATAACCATCAAATCTTCCAATTTCATCGCTTTACACCACGAGACAGTCAAATTATTATAAATTATTCAAACTTCAGATTCGCCATCGGACTCGTCAGACAAAGAGTTAATAAAACGCAATGCTTCGGCTGGATCATCAAAAATACGAACTCCAGAATTTTTAACAAAAAGCCTTAATTTGGCTGGCTATTGTAATAATGGAAAGAGCTTTTTTTCAAAGGCTAATTTCATAGAAGAGACAAATGCAGCACGTTTCTTAACAATTTCACCTGGAAAATCTTGAAAAAAAAACGAACTTCTGAACCTTGAAATTGAAATAATCTTTGTCTTCCTGCAAGTTTAATGATGCGGTCCTTGTCTCTGAGACGGAGAATACGCACAACAACATGCCTGTTTTTACCTTCATCCAAATATTTTAAAGCACCGGTTCTGTGAGCCGATTTAAGCTCCGGGGGTTGCGAACAAACCTCCGGAAATAAAGACTGAAACATTTTAGCAAAATAATCCAGTGTGTCGGCAGATTCTGACTTCTCTTTTAATCCAACAATTCCAATATTATTCCGACGCGATCGAGCTTCCAAATCCACGATCCGTTGTTGAGCCTTTTCCAAACGAGAAGAAAGGTCAGCCACATTTCGATTAACTTCTTTAAGATCGAGGCTCAGAGAGTTAATTTTTTTCTTCAAATTTCTCTTTTAGTTGAGTTATTTCAGTGCAGATTCCGGCGATTCGAGATTCCAATCTCTTGACCCAAGGGGCTTCTTCCGAGAACTCGTCAGCTTTGTTTAGATTTTCCGTTAGAGGGGTCGGGATTTCGTCTGGTGCTCTTCGAATAGCCATAATTATAACTATTGTGATACAAATTTGACTGAATAGAGTTAAAATTTCGAAGTTTAAATCGGAAAAGGAAGAGATTAAAGACGGACAATAAGCAACTAAGTCTTACATGTCCGCAGTGGGAGGCGGAGTCCGGAAGGACTTTGGATTGAATTATGAAAAGGATATTTCCCATGTTGGAAGGGCATAGCCTCAGGAGAGAGAGGCGCCGTTTCAAAACAGAGATGCGGGGAATCTTTCAGACAAAGGGTGGTGAATTTGTGGAATTTCTTGCCACATGCCGCTGCAGAGCCCACGGCGGTGGGTGCATTTAAGGCAGACATTGATAGTTTCTCGATTGGACATGGCATCAAAGGTTCAGGGGAGAAGGCCGGTAGCTGGGGTTGAGGAGGACGGAAAGAAAGGATCAACCATGAGTGAATAGTGGAGCAGACTCGATGGGCCGGATGGCCTGACTCTGCTTCCATGTCTTATGGCTTTACGGAAATGAGAATTGAGCAGGAGACGGCGAGACTTTGTCTGAGTTTTATATTTGGACGGTCGGTGCTGGTACGGGTGGGAACCCACAACACCGTATTTGTAACCCTTTATTATCTAATGTTATGATGAATGACAATTATCAATTATTTTACTGATATGGTGTCTCCGTGTCGGTTTATTATCCACCCACGACTAAAAGTCTCAGCACGGACTATCTTCAAGAGTTTGATCATATAATTTCAGATCAATGGCAGGTCCATTAGTCCTGTTTGTAAACACATTACTTGTGTTTAGCTTACTGAAAGCTATTTGCCTATTGCGTAAATATATTAATTGCTAAATGCAGCCTCCATACACTTAAATTCAAATTTCTACCTCTAATCCAGAAAGCTTCTTCAGCTGTACATAGTAATTTAACCACGCATTCTCAGAGAAAACAGCATTAATCAAAATATTATACAATAAAGAGTTGCAAATACTGCCTTGTGGGATACCATTCTCGATCCCATAGAAACTAGAATGTATCTTTCCTACCTTTACTTGCAGAGACCGTCCAAATTAAAATAAACTCAGAAAAGATGATACAATCCCCCCTCCTGATGTCCATAATTTAATCAAAAGCCCTTCCTTCCGTAAATATCATCTGCCTTTTCAATATTAAAAACACAGCTATTACAACTTTATTTAACAGCACTTCAACAGTATCAGTATCGTCTTCCAAACATAAGACTCTACTTAATGTCATTCTACCCTTCCTAAACCCACTCGGATAAAACGATACATCACCTCCCTCTTCCAAAACATAATGCTAGATTAACAAACGTCCCATAAGTTTGTTAACGATATAGGTCCATAACTAGAAGGATCAGGGGGGAGCTATATTGTTAACGTCTCATATATGTGGTTAAAATTAAACACTTTAATGCCCCTACTCATTGAATGAATTAATTCTACTACAGATGCCACATACGATCCATTCACTGCCACATTCACGATCCGCTCACTGTGCTGTTCCGATCCAATTGAACTAGCGTTTCATGTTTTACTAATGTTGCAACACACATCTCCTTAAACCATTCTGAGACAGGTTTAACATTGCATTAGCGAATTGGTCTACAGTAGCAGTGTCGGGAAAAGGTAGAAAAGTACACGGAATTACAAACTAAATAAATAGTACATAAACAAGGACTAATGAGGCCGTATTCCTCTGTTCACCTTAAACGCTCGCCCTCTAGTGTTAGACATTTACTCCTCAGGCTGTCTGCGCTGTTTGTGCCTCTCATATTCCAATAAACCTCGGCCCGCCTCCCTCAGCCTTTACCATTGCCGAGAAAATATCTCCAGATTGTCCAGTCTCTCATTACCCTGCCGTGTCCTCGTAAACCTTTTGTAATCACATTTCAAAACCTCCATATTTTTCCAAAAGTGGAATGCAGTACTCCAGAAGCAATTCAACTAGAGATTTATAAAACTGTAAAATAACTAACTGATACTGGAACTGTGCGCTTCCACTACAAAATACAAGGAGGCCCTACATCGCCTTGAACAACACACCATCGTGTGTACCCATTTCAGGGAGTTATAAATTAGGATCCCAAGATCCATTTGTATATCCAGAGAACAATCTCGTCCCATGGCACAAGACCCTCAAATTCTCCCACCAAATAGAGAATCTCTTATGCAGTTTTCCAGCGTAAAATATCATTTTATATGTAACTCTAACCAGAACTGAACGACTCCCTTCCCTTTCAGAATTGACATAAGCCCTTAGGCCCAACTCTTCCATGCCTACCTGTTGCCCACCTAAACTAATTCCACCTGCCAGCGTTTGACCCATCTCCTACGGGACAGGAATTAGCTTGAATGTACGTCGCTGTCACATGGACACATGGGCTGAAGGATCCTTTCCCTGCTCTGAGTGTCAATGACTAAACATTTCTCGTCCTGTTCTTACCCACAACATCTTTTCAATTTGTATAAGCACAGGACCACTAAGGAGGTCGTGTTTAGTCAGTTAACGGGGGTTATTTCCGCACAGCCTGGCGGGATACAATTCAGATTATTGGGAGAGGCAGGAAATGAAATTACAGTGGACTTTACCAACATGTTTGAGTTGTATCTAGCCACAATGAAGATACCCGGAGAGCGGGAATAAATGTTATTCTCTTAATTAAGAACTGGAATGGATAATACTGGAGTAATGTAGACTGGTGAGTCTCATGTCCGGGGTAGGCAAGTTACTGCAGAGTATTCTTAGCGATAGAATATAGACTCATTGAACCTCACAACAATAAACTGTTCCGATTATCGTAAATAGCCCTCTGGCACTTCCAATTCTCAGGCCTAGTTTTCATGTTTTCTGGCCTAGTCTCATCGACCTGCACCAGGAACAGAGCCTTTCATATCCCTCCCATCCATGTACCATTCCAAATGTCTGATTGAATATACTTGGTCAGCTCGCCCGGCATTACCTTGTGCCCCACCTCTCCAGCATCATTTTCCAGTGATCCGGTACTCGCTCCCGCTTCTATTTTAATCACCTTATTGAGTACACAGATAGTGATTAGTGATACCTGTGAGGCAACCTTTAGGGATCTAAGGACCCCTTTATCACCTTATTGAGTACACAGATTGTGATGTGAAGTTGAAGTTGTATAGGACATTAGGGAGGATACACTTGGTGTATTGTGCGCAGTTCTGGTCACCTATCAACAGGAAAATATCAGTGAGGTTGAAAATTGCAGCGAATCTTTATGATGATGCTCCCAGGTCTTGCGGATCTGAGTTTCACAGAAAGATTCAATCGGTCCAGTCACACCCAAACAGAGGCTTTTAACCCTCAGGGGCAAATGAAAGGTGTAAAGGTGGATCAATCACCTGGACCAGGTGGTGTACACTGCAGGGTTCTGAAAGAGGTGGCTGAAGAGACTGTGGAGGAATTAGTAATGGTATTTCAGGAATCAAGTGATTCTGGCAAGTTTCGGAAGGAATGGAGAATTGGAAATATTCCTCCGCTCGTCAGGAAGGGAGAGAGGAGGAAGAAAAGAAATTATAGGCCTGTTTGTCTGCTCGCAGTGGTTGGGAAGATGTTGGAGTCGTGGAGAATAAAGGGAACCTTTTCTGGTTGGTGCCGGTAAATAGTGGTGTTCCACAGGGTCTCTGTTGGGACCGATGCTTTTCACGTTATATGTCAATGAGTTGGATGACGGAATTGATAGGTTTGTGGTCAACGTTTCTGCATGTTGCAAAGATAAATGGAGAGGCAGATAGCTTAGAGGAAGTAGAGGGGCTACAGAAAGAGTTAGACAGATTAGAAGAAAGGGCAAAAAGTGGCAGATGGAATATATTGTGAAAACTGTGCAGTCATTGTTAAAATAAGTAGTAGGGTAGACGATTTACCTGATGGACAGAACATTATAAAAAATATTATGAGGCGCAGTGAGACTTAGGAGTCCTTGTGTATGATTCTATGAAGATTAATTTGCAGATTGAGACGGTCATCAGGAAGGCAAATATGGTATTAACATTCACTTCGAGAGGACGAGAAGATAAAACCAATGTTGTAATACTGAAGTTTCATAAAGCACTGGTGATGCCTCACTTGGAGTAATCTGATCAGTTTTAGACCTCTTATCTTAGAAAGGGTGTGCTGACATTTGAGAGGGTTCAAAAGAGGTTCGCATAAATGATTCCTGGATTGAAAGCCATGTCATATTAAGAGCCAATGTGGCTCTTCATTTGGTTTAAATCATGTGTAGAATCACGTGAACTTGTGAAGCCCAATGTTGCAAAAGCTCAATTTACGACCAGCTCGAGAGCACAGCCTACAAACAAAGACACACACACACACACACACACACACACACACACACACACACACACACACACACACACACACACACACACACACACACACACACACACACACACACACACACACACACACACACACACACACACACACACACACACCGACACTGTCCACTGTCACATCTGCCTCACCAGGTCTCACTCTGTTCTGTGTTAGTTCAATATTCGGTTGGTTTCAATGTGATTTCTTCCTCATTTTTCTAAACTTAACGAGTACAGGCCTAGAGTCATCAAACGCTCCTCATATGTTCATTCTTTTATTCCCCGTTCAACCTCCTCAAATGTATTGCGCAGTGTTACGAAATGTAAAGTTTCAGAAATGAACCAGCAGCAATAGATTACACATGGAGTCTGGTTTTGATGTTAAAACCACTGTCTTTATTAGTAACTACTTGTAATATAGTAACTTAACCAAGATAAACAAATGTTAACAATGTTCTGTGTATATATGTGTAAATATAACTCCCAGCTAATGAGCTTGGAGGAATAACGCTCAGAGTCTTGAAATGGTAAAGTAGGAAAGTTCAATCATCCACGGAATAAATGATGGGGAAGAGATATTCGCAATGCACGTTGTACTGGAGAGAGAAGGCAAGTACCAAGTATTCCACAGGTTCCACGCTGGGAAAACAGCCGCCGTAGATCTTGTCCGTCATCGTTCCAAATCCACATACGAATTATCACCGAATGACTCCAGCTTTCGGACATGTAAGACTAGTCGCTTCTTGTCCGCCTTTAATTTCTCCCTTTTCCGATTTAAACTTTGAAATTTCAACTTTACTCATTCAGATCAGATATAATTATGGCCACTCTCAGAAGCTCCAAAAGAAATCCGGACCCGAGCAATGGGAAGCCCAAGAAAACTGACGAATTCTCGGAGGAACCCCCCCCCCCCCCGCCCCCGGGTAAAGAGACTAGAATCTCAAATCAGCAATATCAGTATTGAGATAACTCAACTAAAAGAGAAATTCGAAGGAAAAGTCGACTCTTTGAGCATCGATCTTAAAGAAGTCAGTCGAAATACTGTGGACCTTTCTTCACGTTTGGAAAAAGCAAAAACAACGGATCGTTGATCTCGAAGCTCGATCCCGTCGGAACAATATTCGATTTGTTGGATAAAAAGAGAAATCAGAATCGGCTGACACACTGGATTATTTCGCAAAACTGTTTCAGTCTTTATTTCCGGAGGTTTGTTAACAGCCTTCAGATATCGAAATGACTCATAGAATCGGCACTTTAAGATTTTTGTAAAAACAGACATGCTACGTTGCGTTTTCTCCGTTTCAGAGATAAAGACCGTATTATTACGCTTGTGAGAAAAAAAGACTCTTTCAATATCAGAATTCAGACATTCGTTTCTATGAAGATTTTCCACGCGAAATGGTTAAAAAGCGTGCTGGATTTGCAAATGCTATGAAATCAGCGTTTGAAAAATAAGCTTTTTCCATTCCTTCAATATCCAGCGAAATTGAGGCTCATTGTTAAAAAGTCTGGTTTTCATTTCTTTGATGATCCACTTGATGCATTGTGTTTTATTAATTCTTTATCCGACGCATCCGACGAGGAAACTGAAGCTTGAATGATTTATAATGGTTTGATTGTCTCACGGTGTAAAGAGTGATGAGGTTGAAAGATTTGATGGTTACAGAAGTCTTTACTTTAAAATCCATTTTTTATCTCTGAATAAGTCTGGTTTGGATGACTTCAATTTCAGAAGACATAGAGGGAGAGCTGTTGATCGTCTGTAATAAGTTTGAACCATTTATATTTTTTTCTGCAGCATTTAAATAAATCAACTGGTTTTTTTTTTGCTTCGTATGCTTTTGAAACGATTTTTTTTTTAAAGCAGTTATTTGGATTTCTTTATGTTTTAAAGATAGACCGGACAATTTAAAGATGGCGATTGTTGTTCTTCTGTGCAAATATTTCAAGATTTGCTTTGGATGTGTTTTTCTTCCCTTATCTAACGTTATGAAGGTTACTTTCAATTGAAGGTCGTTTTGTTATAGAAGTAAGACACTTTCCTTCCCAGTTAATTATATTGAGATATAACGTCGACTGTAATGAGCTTTATGTTCGGTAGAGGGAGACAGAGATATTTTTTTCTTTTTTTTTACTTAGGTCGGCGGAGTTTGCATTTGCATTCGCGTCTACGCCTTTCTTGGGGCTTGCGTCGATTGATTTCGACTTGTTTCTGGGCTTTGTAGTTCGGGTGGGATTTTTTTTCATTTTTTCTCCCCATTATGGAATCCGGAGCATACGCCAATTATTTTTATTGTTGTTCATCTCCGCCATTTTCGACTATCCTATCCTGACATGCGTCTAACTATTGTTTTTAGACACAAAGTTCCATGATGATATCTAAGCAGCTAAATGTTTTAACTTAGAATGTTCGTGGTTGGAATCATCCTATTAAACGTAAGAAAACGTTTAAAGTTATTAACCGATTCCAGCCTGATATAATTTTTGCTCAAGAGACGCATATCAGGTTATGTGATAAAAATCGATTTTTTAAATTTTGAGAGGGTCCTCGGTTTCATGCAATTTCCCAGAGTAAAACTAGAGGTGTTTCTATTTTTATTGATTCCAATATTCCTTTTAACCAGGAGGATATTATAAATGATATCAATGTTAGATTTCTGATTGTTAAAGAACAATTTGTAATAGAAAAATTGTTTTGGTTAATATTTATGGACCAAATGTTGACGATCCCTCATTTTTTGAAACTGTTTTTGCGTTATTACCTGATTTAAATGAATATATGTTATTAATGGTTGGTGATCTTAATACTTGTCTAAATCCTTTAATGTATAAGTCATCATCCAAATATCAACTCCCTAATCGTTCTGCATCACTTATTAATTCTTTTTAATTGATTACGGTTTAATTGAGATCTGTAGGCATATGCATCCTAGTGATAGAGAATACTCTTTTTTCTCACATGTTCATAATAAACATTCGAGAATCGACTATTTTATAGTTGACACTCGACTTTTATTCAATGTTCAGAAATGTTAGTATGATGAGATCATTATTTCTGATCATGCTCCTTTAAACTTAATATTTGAATTGAAAGATATTGTTTCTACCGGACTATTTTGGCGTTTACCTGAACATTTATTACAAAGTTCAGAATTTGTTGAGTTTATCGAAGCTCAGATAAAATACTTTTTTTTTTACTCTTTAATAATATAGGAAACGTCTCTCAGTTAGTAATTTGGAATACATTAAAAGCTTATTTAAGTGGTCAAATTATTTTGTATATAACTAAACTGAAGAAACAAACAAGAACGGAATTAGATAAAATCTCTGAACAAATTAAATAATTAGATAACATTAATTCAATCTCGCCAAATGCTGCTTCATTTAAAAGAAGAGTGGAATTACAATCACAGCATAATTTATTATTAACATATCCTATTGAAGGATATTTGCTTAAATTGAAAAGTCAATTTTATACCTTTGGGGATAAAAATAATAAGCTCTTAGCTTCTCAATTAAGAGCAGATAGAGCTAAAAGACGAATCTTAAAGATCCGTAAAAATAATGGAGATATAGTAAGTAACCATGAGGACATTAATAATACTTTTCAAGATTTTTACTCTGATCTTTATAGATCTCAATCTCCTGCAGACTTCTCTAAAGTGAAGGCTTTTTTTACATGAGATTAAATTTCCACAAATTTCGCTTGAAGATCAACAGATGCTTGATGTTCCAATTACCGAATTATGCATGAAATTCAGAAAGCTATTTTATCAATGCAATCAGGTAATGCTCCTGGACTTGATAGTTATTCAGAGGGAACAGAAAAAATTGAAAGATTACTTGCTCCGGATCTTTTAGAAATATTTCACGAATCCTTTGATGAGGGTAATTTACCTTCTTCTTTTTATGAAGCATCTATTTCCTTAATTCTTAAAAAAAAGATTATTTCTATGGATCAACCCGGTTTTATTAAAGGCCGTTATTCTTTGTCTAACGTTCGGAGATTGATGAATATTATATTCGCCTCAGGCTCGCTCAGCTCGTTCTCGTCTAGGGGGAGCAGCCTTCGGCCCCGCCAAACTGGGTAATCAGCTGGTGTGGATGCTGTGCGATGTCCCCGCCTCGCCCAAAAACAGACAGTACACCATATGCGATTAAATGAGTACAATTTAAAAAGGTTACTATAACTAAGTCATTAATAACGATACAGTATATATGAAGGGAAAAAAAAGAAAAGGCGCCAAATTTATCAAAGTCCAAACCACTTCGTGCGCAACCATTGGAGCTCAATTACTGAAGTCTTCTGGCCACCATTCGATCCCCTCCGAACTCCTCGACTTGCAGCTCAGGACCACCCGAAGTGGTCAAACAAGCACATCTATCTTCGTCTCCTCTCCTCGGGGTACCTCCTGGCCTCGGACCCCCCCCCCCCCTTGGAGTCGGTTCCTCGCCCCGTTTACAGCATTGCGTCCTCTCTGTCTCACCCCCTCGCGCCGATCTCCCCAAAAGTCCGCCGACAATAGCTTACAGACTCAGAAGAAAGAACAACATTAATCCCAATTGGTTAACACAAGAATACATTTCTCGTTATCAGTAAATTTTAACCCAAACAAGATTCCAGCACTCTCTCGCAACAAAGAAGCATTCCTACCTTTAACAAAACAATGAAGCCATTTTGATTCCATACACAGTAACAAAGAAAAAGAAGAAATCCCCTTTACACATACAAAATGCTGAATGAACTCAGCAGGTCAGCCTCCATCCATGGTGAAGAATAAAGCGGCGACGCTTCGACTCGAGACCCTTCAGCAGGACGGGAAATAAGGGGGAAGTCACCGTAGGAAGAAGGTGGATGGAATGAGTCCAAGCTAGCAGTTAAAGGATGAGACAGTTCAGGGTAAAGGTGGGATAATTGGAGAGTGGAATGAAGTGAGAAGCTGGGAGATAATAGGTGCAAAAGGCAAAAGGTTGAAGAATGGGAAAGGGGAGTGGAGAAAGAGAAGGGGAGGTGACGACAGAGGCGAAACATAGGTGAAGTGAAGAGATGAGGCAAGAGGGAATCCAGACGGGGAATGATAAAAATAAAACAGAAGGAAGGGGAATTTAAAAATCACTGGATTAACAGAATCAGTGTTTATTCCTACTGGTGTCTAATCAGTAATTTTACTCATCGGGCATGAGAGAAGAGGGTGAAACGTCATGTCGAAATGGGAATGGGTCATAAAATTCAAATGGTCGAACAGTGTGAAATCCTTTATATTATGAATGGGGCAAAGGAGCTGCTCAAAGCGGTCCCCCAAACTATGTCAGTCTCACCGATGTAGAGATGCCTGCAATGGAACTACCTAATATAATAGATGGCACCGATAGATTGGACAATGTGAAGTGTTCCCTCACCTGGGAATATTGTTTGGGGGCCTGAATGGGCAGGGGTAGCACTGCTGGTATACGTGCCAGAAGGGAAATCAGTGGGTAGGGAAGAGTTGCCGAAGGAATCACAGAGAGAGTGGTCCCACTAGAAAACGAAGCGTGGTGCGGGAGAGGGGAAGTAAATATACGATTGGTGGGAGAATAGGCGGAAGTGATGGAGAATGACGTGCTGGATGCAGAAGCTCATGGAGTGGCAGGTAAGTACAAGGTAAACTGCATTCCTGTTAGGCAGACGCGAAGATGTGTTCAAGACGGGTGGCAGTGACATGGAGAAGATGCGAGTAAGGGCAACAACAATGGTAGCGGAAGGGTAACCCCATTCATTGAAGAAAGGGTCCCGAAGGAATTGCAATCAACGCAGGTCCATGACTGACAAATCGTTCTCTGTATCAATTACTCAGTCAATAAATCATGTTGGTGAATATTGTTCTCACTACCAGAAACTGAGAGCAAAATGAGTGAGTCTCCTCCAGCCAGTGCTTGACGCAAGGAGTAGACGAAGCGAAAAGGAATCTCGGAACATCTCTGTTGACGGAAGAAGAAGTTTCTGTCTACAGAGCGTCGGTTTCAGTTAACCAGCAAACTTCGGAGTGATCCTGTGAGTTCTCCTGTACCCGGATATCAGATCGCCCAGTCGCATTGGCTTCCGGTTCATAATGTGGTCAGTATTCACGGGGGTTGATTAATTAGTCTTGTGTTCCCTCCTTCGGTATAGACAACAAAAGAGATCTGCGGAAGGCAGAAAAGCCACCCGGACCAGATGGTGCACAAACCAGGGGAATGAAAGAGGCGGCTGAAGAGATCGCGGAAGCATTAATAATGATCTTTTCAGGATCGCTGGAGACTGCAATGTCTCCGGAAGACAGGAAAATTACAAATGTCATTCCACTCTCCAGGAAGGGACAGGGGCAGGAGAAATGAAACATAGGCTAGTTAGTCTGCCCTCAGTGTGTGGAAAGCTGCTGGGGACGATGATGCAGGGTGAGGTCTCTGATCACTTGAAGGCACATGATAAAATAGGCCGTAGGCAGCAGAGTTTTCTCAAGGGAAAATCTTACCTGAAAACCTTTTGGAATTCGCTGCAGAAATGACAAGAAGCACAGACCGAGGTGAGTCGGTGAATGTGCGCTTGATGCTCAGAATGTCTACGGCAAAGTGTAACGCGTGTGGCCTCTTAACAAGCCATGCGATCGCGGTAATGCAGAAAAGATTCGAGCATGGATAACACATCGGCTAACTGGCAGGAGGCAAAGCTGGGGAATACAGGAAGCCTGTTCTCGTTAGCTGCAAGTGTCCAATTGTGTTCATAGGGGTCTGTGGCGGGTCAATTCATTTTACGTTGCATATCAATGATTTGGATGATGGAATTGATGGTTTTGTTGCAACGGTTGCAGACGACCTGAAGATACATGGAGGGGCAGGTAGTTTTGAGGAGGTAGACAGGCTGAAGAAGGACTTACACAGATTAGGAGAACTGGCAAAGAAATGACAGGTGGAATACATATCGGGAAGTTTATGGTCATGCACTTTGTTGGAAGAAATGAAAAGGTTGATGATTTTCTAAATGGAGAGAAGATGCAAAACTACTGAGTCGCAAAGGGACCTGGCAGCTCTTGGGCAGGATTTCGTCAGGGTTAATATGCAGTTTGTGCCTGTGCTGAAGTAGGCAAACGGGATGTTAACCTTCGTTTCAGGAACACTAGAATATAAAAGAAAGGATGTAATGCTGAGACTTTAGAAGCACTCGTGAGGTTTCACTTCCTGTAAGTGAGTAGTTCCCGGTACACTGTCTTAGAAAGAATGTGCTGAACTGGAGAGGGTTCAAAGGAGGTTCCCGAAAATGATCTCTAGTCAGTGGAATTCAGAAGAATCAATGCTGCCCTAATGGAAGCGTATTGAATGGTGAAAGGGCTCAATAGAGTGGATGTGGAGAGGATGTTTCCTACGGTGGTCGAGTCTATGATCAGAAGACACAGTACTAGAAAGGAAGGGTTTCCTTTTCGAATGGAGATAGGGAGGGGTTTCTGCAGCCAGAGAGTGGGGAATCTGTGGAATTCTTTGTCGCGGGGAACTGAGAGGACTAGTATTTATGTATATTTAAGGCAGAATTGACGTATTCTTAATTGGTAAGGGGCATGAATGATATGGTGTGAAGTTAGTAGAATTTTGGTCACAAGATATCATGGCACCAGTCATGATGGCGGAGCCTACTCAATGGGAAAATGGCCTACTTCCTTCCCCTATATCTTCCAGTCTTTTGGTCCAACCGATAAGTTTAGAGGAGCATGTTCCAATTTTTTTATGACCATAAGACCACATGATATACGACGAGAAGGAGGCTATTCGGACTATCGAGTCTGCTCCGCGATTCAATCATGGGCTGATCCAATTCTTCTAGTCATCCCCACTGCTCTGCCTTCTCACCATACCCTTTGATGCCCTGGCTAATTAAGGACCTATCTATATCTACCTTAAATGCACCCAATGACTTACCTTCCACAACAAATTCTACCTATTTGCCACACTCTGATTGAAGTACTCTCACCGCATCTCTGTTCAAAATGGACGTCCTTCAATCCTGAAGCCGTGCCCTCTTCTCCTAGACTCCCCTACCATGTGTAATAACTTTGCCATATCTAATCTTTTCAAGGCGTTTAGCATTCATAAAGTTTCTTTGAGATCCCCCTTCATTCTCCTGAATTCCAGGGAATACACCCCAGAGCTGCCAGACGTCACCCATACGGTAACGCTTTCATTCCTGGAATCATTCTCCTGAAGTCCAGGGAATGCACCTCAGAGCTGCCAGACGTCACCCATACGGTAACTCTTTCATACCTGGAATTATTCTCGTGAATCTTCTCTGAACCCTCTCCAATGTCAGTATTTCCTCTTTTCCAAAATACGGAGCCCAAAACTGCACACAATACTCCAAGTGTGGTCACACGAGTACCTTATAGAGCCTCAGTACGGCATCCCTGCTCTTATATCTTATACCTCTGAAAATAACTGCTAACATTCCATTCGCCTTCTTCACAACCGACTCAACCTGGAGGTTAACCTTTAGGGTACCCTGCACAAGGACTCCCAATTCCTTTTAAAGCTCTGAAATTTGACGTCTCTCCACATCGAAATAATATTCTGGCTGTTTATTTCTTCCAACGAAGTGTAAAGCTATGCACTTTCGTAGATTGTATTTCATTTGCCACCTCTTTGCCCATTTCCGAAAATATCTAAGTCTCTCTGCAAACTTTCTATTTCCACACCACTACCCGCTCCTCCACCTATCTCTGTATCATCGGAAAATTTTGTTACAAGCCCATTAATCACATAGTCCAAATCATTGACATACATCGTGAAAAGCAGCGGCCCCAAAACTGATCCCTGTGAAAATCCACTGGTAACCGGCGGCCAGCCAGAATAGGATTCCTTTATTCCCACGCTCTGCTTTCTGCTGATCAGCCAATGCTCCATTCACTAGTTAATCGCGAGTAATACCATGGGCTCCAATCTTGATGAGCAGACTCATGTGCTGCGCTTTGTCAAAGGCCTTCTGAAAACTCAAGTACACCACATCTATTCCATCTCCTTTGTCCACCCTGTCTGTAATTTCCTCAAAACAATTGCAGTAGGTTAGTCAGGAAGGATTTTCCTTTCAGGAAGCCATGCTGGCTTTGGCCTATCTTGTGTGCCTCCAGGTATTCCATAACCTCATCCTTAACAACCGATTCTAAAATCTTCCCAACCACTGATGTCAGGCTAACAAGTCCGTAGTTGCCTTTCTGCTGCCTCCCACCCTTCTTAACTGGCGGAGTAACATTTGCAATTTTCCAGAAATCCGGTACAATGCCAGAATCCATCGATTCTTGAAAAATCATTAGTAATCCCTCCGCAATCTCCAAATGACCAAAGCATATCAACTGTTAATGCCTCCGCAATGACCAACGCATGAAAATTGTCAAGCAGCTCGCATTAATGTATTTAAAAGCGTCAGCATTGCTTAGATACAAAGACCAAGCCCCTGCTGATCACGTCACATTCGTGACTGGGAAGTATAAAGGAATCCTTGATACGTCGCGATTCCGGACTATTCTGGCACGGAAATGTTACTGAGATGAGGAGAGCATCTAAATCATGCTACAACTATTATATTGCATTTACTGTCAGATGCTGATATTCAGAGACAATAATATTAAACACAAATACTGTAAACGCCAAGGCAATAATGATGAATTGCGGATTATAGAATAATTTATTTCCATATATTATGTGTTTTAATACCATGCAGAGATTTTGTCAATAGTGTGCCCACTGCACGAATCAGATTAATTCCTTTTCAAATGCTCAGATACCTTGTAATCAGCCACAGTTTGTTAAAGTTTTACGACATCCCAATCAGAAGTCTTTCCATGACAATATTGGCTGTAGATAGGGTGGTGAAGAAAACCTTTGGTATGTTGGCCTTTATAAATCAGTGCACTGAGTATTGGAATTGGGATGTAATGTAAAAATTGTACAAGGCATTGGTAAAGCAGAATTTGGAGTATTGTGTACAGTTCTGGTCACCGAATTATAGGTAAGATATCAACAAAATAGAGAAAGTTCAGAGATTTACTAGAATTTTACCTGGGTTTCAGTACCTAAGTTACAGGGAAAGGTTGAACAAGTTAGGTCTTTATTCTTTGAAGCGTAGAAGGTTGAGGGGGGACTTGATACAGGTATTTAAAATTAGCGGGGGGATAGATAGAGTTGACGTGGATAGGCTTTTTCCATTGAGAGTAGGGGAGATTCAAACAAGGGGACGTGAGTTGAGAGTTAGGCGGCAAAAGTTTACGGGTAACACGAGGGGGAATTTCTTTACTCAGAGAGTGGTAGCTGTGTGGAACGAGCTTCCAGAAGAACTGGTAGAGGCAGATTCGATATTGTCATTTAAAATAAAATTGGATAGGTATATGGACAGGAAAGGAATGGAGGGTTATGGGCTGAGTGCGGGTCAGTGGGACTAGCTGAGGGCATGGACTAGAAGATGGCCTTTTTCCGTGCTGTAATTGTTATATGGTTATGATATTAATAAGTTAATCCTTGTTCCCTAATACCCGCTGACTGACTGAATAGTAAGATTCTGAAATAGCAATCGCTTGAAACTCAAATCAAATGATCTTCCAAGTGGGTGAGATTCATTCCCGTCCGTATGCTTAGATACGGTGTAATCAAATGTAATGGTTTATAATATATAAGAAATGTAAGAAATTTCACGATATCCTGTTGACTAATTTCCGCAAATCGTTTGAACAGTGAGATACCAAAACAGGGTCGCCTGAAGCTCAAATGAAATACTATTCGAATTAATCGTTTTGAAGTTGCAAGAAGGAATAATTGTGTTTGCAGTTTATTTGCAAATCTTTCCCGTTGCTACAAGCAGATACTTTACGCCATTCTTCAGCTCCTCCCTGAAATTTCTCTGTGTCAGGCCATAGATACACGTGTTGGTGCAGCAACTGAGAGAAGACAACATCAACCCACATACCTGTAGGATGAATGGCGGTGAGCTGAAATATCTGTCAGTGTAGAAATAGTTTACGGATTGCCAGTTCGCAGAATGCACAGCAGAGGGCATCCAAAATAATATGAAATTTGCTGAAAGTGCGAACAACAGTATCATTGACTTTCTACGGTTTGCTATCTCCGGATCATTACAATTCTCACTGCTTTTTCGAAGTACCTGGCGAACTCTGTTTGTCGCTATGATACGTTTGACGGTTGAAACATTAAAGAGCACAATTAAACATATTGGTAGTAACGGTGTTAAGATGATGTCAAATACCTCGTAGGCTTTCCACAGGGGTGATGTGAAATATTCAGCTGTACCATCACAACGCCATCGATCTACTGCAAAGTAATATGGAATGGCCGGGGCAAAACACGCCGCACTCACTGTTGCTACCACCACAGTCGCTGTTCTCTCGGTGCAATATCGGTTCCGCAGCTTCTCACAGCAAATGGCGACGCACCGATCAAAAGTGAAAGCCACCGTCAACCAAACAGAACAGTCCAAGCTTGCGAGACCCAGGATCAGTAGCAGAGAACACGTCGGAGTTACGAGCAAGAAATTAGCAAATAAATAGATATAATTTATCCTCTGTAGTATAACAACAATGATAACCACCATCAGATCGGCCACCGCCATGGCCACAAGGTAGAGAGTGATGCATTTGGACAGACCGCACTTCCCGCGGGACAGGATCACAATCGCCGTTAAATTAACTGAAATAAATTATTAAAACATACTATCATTAACCACAGAATGATTCGTGTGACTTTATTTGCCGACTGTGAGTAATAGCCGAACGGGCCATAGATTGATATCAGGGCACGAGTTACATCTCGCCAGTGTCACATCCAGCAGTTAACCCTGAGGCGGCTCTGTTATGTAGATAGTAACGGGACGTATCCCAGTCAGGGAAGGCAAAGTTATCAAGAGCTGTCCCTAGTAGGAAAGCGTCTTGCGGAGAGCGGCACGGATGGCGGAAAGATTGATTTTAATTTCGGACGATATTACGTAATTACAATTCTTTAAAAGCGATAATTTAAATGGCTTCAGTTTAAACTGAAATTATTTCTTAATTAAATCAAATATAGATCATGAATGCATTTTAAATCCAGATTCAGACGCTGCGCTCTCTGTCAGAACAGGGGACATACCAGCGATGTGTCCTGAATACTAGATGCCCACGAAAAGAGAGATGCCAAACTTGCGAATGGGCACCACGGGTGAGCTAAACAGAGCTTTGCCGAGAGAGTTGTGATCAGTGAATTAATCGTGGGCAATGCGCATGCTCTGAAAAATCATATTTCATCTGCATGGCTGCGTTTTCTCCGATATCGGGGAGGAACCATGAGAAAGAGTCACGTTCGCTGATTGAACATCAATGGCAGATACCAAGGTAACTCCACTGAAACATTCAGGATCGAGGTACCTCGGAGGGTTGGCCACATTTAATGTAGTTTCAGAACAAATAGAAAAGGGCGCGGGACCGTTCTACCATTTAATTATTTCACTGAATAATACTGCAGACGTTATGTATTAATTTGGATTTTAAACCTAAACCATGTGGAGCATAAATAGACGATATATATATAAATTCCTTCAGCTTATGATGACAAGGGAGGAAGAAGTAATTTAACACGGGGAGATGCGGGAACAGCTGATAATACTTTGGGATTTAATAACTGAGGTGCATCGCGTCTCCTCGTCCCTACAGTGAACTTTGAGGATTTTATGAGAGGAATCGTGCCGGGAAAGCCGGACGTCAGAGGAAGATATTACGTCACAGGGCAGGCTCAGCGTTGACCGGATCTGGTAAGTCAGTACTGTCGCTATCAGAATGTTACGCGAAGTGGTATCTTTGCAAACTGTTCTGATGAAGTCCTACTGAAGGGTCTCCTCGAACATTTCTTCCTCTACATAAATGCTGCTTGTTGGACTGAGTTTCGCCGGCAATGTGGGTGCGGTACTTACGTCTGCGCGTTTTGTGAGCACACGTAAACATTTCTGGCATACAGTTGTGTCCACGATAGTATAAAACAGTATCAAACACCCAAAAAATATATCAGTGTAAGATTAAACATATTAATTAACGAGATTTACAAGTAGAATTATAATTAGAGTGAAGGTTTCTTTTCACCGTCCAATGCACTGGACTGCAAATGCAACAATGAATCAAGATTCTTTTAGTCTACGATACCCCGAGAGTAACTCAAACACATAACATTACCCGGAATTCCGAGTGCAGCAAGCACCGGGTAGTAAATTCTGACGACGTTGAAAATTGCGGGGTATCCCATTTTCTACGTGAAGCAGCGATCGGTTGCACAAAATGTCCCAAATGTCTGCATGCTCTGATTCAAAGAGTTCTTATACAGCAGTCGGAAGCGTGCTTAAATCACTTAGTGCTCCCATTCGGCTGATTAGACACAATCCAATGAACAAACACGCAGTGTAACTGCTTATTGAGTCATTGTCATTGATATTTAGCTCTTCAAAGAGAATTAGAATGACATTCATTTAATCCTGTTTCGAAACATATTCCGTGGAGAGGGTTAGTGCAGCTCTGGTTTGCAATGCTCGAATCGTGCATGGAAAGACATAAAAACAACGGAGTAGCCGCAGTGGCGACTTTCATTTTCCCTGGGACTACATTAGTGCCCAACACATGTCCTTTGAAGTTACCGGTCTGACCTCAAGCTCATGGCCTGTGATATGATACCCTTTAGCTCTCGGAGAATGACAGCTATTCGCTCCCCAATCTATGACTCTCAGGGTCTCATAAACTGGTATCAGGAGCTTCCCTCAGCTTTCCCTGCTCCAGAGCCCGTCATGGCATGTGCTTTCTCAGTCACTCCATCAACATGGGAGTCAGTTTCCGTCGGATACAGAGTTGGACCCGAAGGTCTCTCTGTACGTCAAATTGTTTAAAGTCGTATCATCAGCGGTGTTTTGTCTCTTATCATTTGGTTTTCAATGATGCAATGACACAGACTTGTTCTCAATAAACCCATCTGGTGATTCTCTCTCCACATCCGCAAGGGAAATATATCCCGCTGTATCCCTTCTAAACAATCCATAATGCCACCAATCTTTGTATCATTCACAGAAAGGGCATTCCACCCACACACAGGGCATCAGAACATCTGCAGCTGCTGAAATCCAATCAACACACACACACAGTTTCCAGGCAGTGTCTACGGAAAAGAGAAATCAGTTTAACGTTCTTTCAGGACAGAAGTGCAACCACCCATATCTCCATGCAAGTCACAAACATGCAGAGCGAATATCTCCAATCAAGTATTATACCTTCGATTGAATGGGGAGAAACACACTTTTGAAACCTAACAAGTTTTGAGCGCATGTTGTTACATGAAGTACAATAGCATAGGTGAAGCAGTGGCTGATTTGCAGGAATCAAAGCGCAAGAACACAGGGAGCATTTCTGGCTGATGCCGGTGACAGTTGGTATCCGACAGGGGTTTGTGTTAAGATCGGTTCTTTTTACAGTATAGGTCAATAATGTGGCTGAAGTCATTGATTGATTGTGGTCAAGTAGGTAGACTTTAGAAAGATAGACGGAGGGCCAGGTAAGTGTGAAGAAGCAGAAAGCCGCGGAAGGACGGATGCCGATGAGGAGAATGGACAAAGAAGTCACAGATGAAATACATTGTCGGAGTGTACAACCAAAAAAGAAAAAAATAATAATTGAGGAGATGAGGGACTTGGAAGTCCAAGTGCAGGATTCTCTGAAGCTTTATTGCAGGTTGAGTCAGACGTGACGAAGGCCAATTCATCATGAACTGAAATGTGATGGACTGGATAAAAGAAAAGGACGGTGCAGCGATCCGGTATGAACTTGCTGCAACTCTACCACGCCTTTTGAGAGCCGACTGCACTGAGGAAGAATGGGTGAAATGTCAGCTCGGTGACGAGGAAGTGGAACGTCGGTTACTGGGTTGATTCCCGGAATGACAGAGATATTTTCTCGGTAAAGACGGGATCCGTTGATGACAGATGGATGCGAGGGGATCACATGACAGCACACCTCTACATTTTACATCTCTTGTATAACTCAGACGCACGCCATGATCAGGGAATTGGGTGCTATTGATTATAAAAGTGATGTTACTGTCAGTAATAGGAAATTGTTGTGATGTGAAATTATGCTGGTTATTTTACAGGAATAAACAATTAATCGTGAGTGAAATTTGACATATTTAAACACATTGATGAAAGAAATCCTGTCTGCTCACTAGTATTGAAGAAGACAAACACAATGCTTACATAAAACCACTTTTTCTTATGAACTCGAAATTCAAAATCAGTGTATTAGAAATTTTGTGCAGCGTAGTTTAACATTCGATAGAAACGCACTGCGGCAAGTCTACTTTTAAAATGGCTCCAAAATTATTCCACTCTTTCTTACAAAATACCAGTTTCATTTCCAAATTTAAATGAAAAACAGTCATTAATTTCCGCAAAGACCATTTCATTCTGACTTGGGGAATATTGTCTCTGAAACAATGTCTGTAACACTGAATTTCCAACACTGGATTCCACATGGGCAAATGAAAAGAGTAAAAATAAAGATTTAAATATAATGCGGGAAAGACAACACAAAAAATCCACGCTACCAATTTCCTTCCTTCAGAAACTTCGCAAACAACTGAAACACTTAGAATAATCATTACAGCACAGTAAGGGATTACTTCAACATAGACTCCATTTTGCTATCATCTATTTACGTGTGGACACTCTGATAAATATCCCGAAAGTATCTAGACCTATCACCTTCCCTAGGAAAATGTTCCACGCAGACACTACTCTGCATAAACTGCTTTTCTCTGACAGCCACCATTATACTTACTTCCCATTACCTTAAAATAATGCCCTCTTATATTGGCTATTTCCGCAATGGGAAAAATAACTGGGTATATATTCTGTCAATGGCTGTCATTATCTAGTATATCTGTAACAATTCACCCCTTATCCTCCTTTGCTCGAAAAGAAAAGTTTTAGCTCGGTTAACTGAGCTTCAAAGTGGAAACAGCATCCTGGTAAATCCCTTCTGCACCCTCTCTAAAGTTGACAAGTCCTTCCTGTAATAAGCTTCTGTGAACGCAGTAATAATATCGGCAATACATCGCTGTCTGTTCCAGTTTCCGATCCTAATTAAACTAAAGATGCAACCTTCGGCGGATGTAAGAGGACGGCAATGGACAAGAGATGCCTTCATGGATTAATATATTTACGTTGGAAATGGACAGGAAATATGGTGCGTTCAGCTTATAGCGATGCCCGGAAATATGTCAACACTACGATTTATCATGTTAAGAAGACAAGTATTTTCAAAGAAGCATTGGTGAATTGATGAAACGAACTGACAGAACTGGTAGAGGTAAGTAAAATTGTATTCATTAACAGATATTTGGATAATTATATGGGTAGAATAGGTTTAGCTAGATAAGGCAGACAAGCAGCCTTGAGATTAGTGTAAACAGATGTTTTGGCTATAATGACCAGCTGGGTGAAAGTGCCTATTTCAGTCTTTACAAACCCACAAATCTATGATTCATGAATAAATGACAGACCTGCGAAACGCCATCCTAACTGAAGTAATGATGAAACCTTCGTCGGATCAAAATGTTTCCAAAAGGCCAAGCAGAAACCTTCATGAAAACCTTCGCAGCGACCATCTCTGCGATGAGGAGATACCTGGCCTCCCTTTCTTCGTACCTACCGCACCTCCGGGACACCTTCATCGCCGTGTGTCGTGGACCCACTCGCTATTTCATCCTTCGTCGGATTCATGCATGCAATCGTCGTTTTTCTGACTTTGTTTCGTCCGTCAAACAACGCAAAATCGCCCATCTGCGGACCCCAGAGCCCGTCGGCTCCGACGCCAACACGCATGAATCTTGGATGACGACCCCTGCTGCCAATCACGGCACTGGACAGACTCCGAACCCTGACTCCAGTAACACCAACGCGGATTCCTACGGCCATGGACATCCTCTCAGAGACTCCGGCCTTGAAATTCCAGTCGGACCTGCACGCGCTGCCGCCTCCCCTTCCCCGTACAACCACGTTGGATCCCAGCCTTGACCTCCGAGCTGAACCTCCACGCGCTGCCGTCTCCCCTTCCCCCACCACCACGCTGCCATCTGATCCTTCCGAGCCTGAGGTTGAAACACCGGTTCCCGGACCCTCGGGGGCTTCAACTTCCTCTTACCCCCTCCCCTTCCTCGCTGACTCCACCAGCCTCCCAGCCCCTCGGACCGGAGTTCTCAACCCTGCCGGGTCTTCACCATCCCCACCAATCTTCCTCTCTCTGAGGCTGAGCGCTCTGTCCTTAGTAAGGGCCTCAACTTTCTCACCCTTCGCCCTCACCTCAGTGATTTCCCCGTGCGCTAGGACGTGGATCTCTTCTTCCGCCGGCTTCGTCTTCTGTAGGGACTCTCCCACCCCCACCGATGACCCGTTCTCCCGTCTCCAACTCTCACATCCTCATGGACTCCCCGCCCAGGACTTCTCCCACCCCCCCCCCCCGGATCTGTTCATCTCTAATTGCTGTCGGGACATTAACCGTCTCGACTTCACCACTCCTAGCTCCAATTCCAACCTTACCCCCTCTGAACGCTCTGCTCTCCATTCCCTCCGCAACAATCCCAACCTTACCATCAACCCCGCAGATAAGGGGGGGTGCTGTTGTCGTCTGGCGGAGGGATGACGACAACTCGCTGACACCTCCTCTTATCTACCCCTGGACCATGACCCAACTAGGGGCATCCAGTCCATTGTCTCTCAAACCATTTCCGATCTCATCAGCTCGGAAGGTCTCACATCCACAGCCACCAAACTTATAGTTCCCACACCCCGCACTTCCCGTTTCTACCTCCTACCTAAGATTCACAAACCTGCCTCTCCAGGCTGACCCATTGTCTCTGCTTGCTCCTGCCCCACTGAACTCATTTCTGCCTATCTCGACTCTGTTCTATCTCCCCTTATTCAATCCCTTCCCACTTATGTCCGTGATACTTCCCATGCTTTACATCTCTTCAAAGATTTCAAGTTCCCTGGCCACCAACGCCTTATTTACACCATGGACGTCCAGTCCCTATATACCTCTATCCCCCACAAGGAAGGTCTCCAAGCTCTTCGTTTCTTCCTGGATTCCAGACCCAGCCAGTCACCTTCTACCACCACTTTCTCCGCCTTGCGGAATTTGTCCTCACGCTTAACAATTTCTCCTTTGGCTGCTCCCTCTTCCTCCAAACTAAAGGTGTAGCCATGGGCACCCACATGGGTCCTAGCTACGCCTGCCTTTTTGTCGGCCATGTGGAGCAATCTATGTTCCAAGCCTACACCGGTGTCTGTCCTCCTCTTTTCTTACATTATATCGACGACTGCATCGGCGCTGCTTCCAACACACAGGCTGAGCTCGTCGACTTCACTAACTTCGCCTCCGACTTTCACCCTGCCCGCAAATTCACCTGGTCTATTTCCGACACCTTCCTCCCCTTTCTAGATCTTTCTGTTTCTATCTCTGTAGACAGCCTATCCACCGATCTCTACTACAAACCTACTAACTCACACAGCTACCTAGACTATTCCTTCTCCCATCCTGTCTCCTGCAAAAATGCTATCCCTTTCTCTCAATTCCTCCGCCGCCGCCGCATCTGCTCTCAGGATGAGGCCTTGCATTCTAGGGCAAAAGATATGTCTTCCTTTTTTAAAGAAAGGGGCTTCCCTTCGTCCACTATCAACTATGCCCTCCATCGCATCTCCCGTATTTCACGCACCTCTGCCCTCACCCCATCCCCCCGCCAGCACACCAGGGATAGAGTCCCCCTGGTCCTCACCTATCACACTACAAGCCTACAGATCCAACGTATAATCCTCCGTAACTTCCGCCACCTCCTACGGGATCCCACCACCAGACACATCTTCTCCTCCTCCCCACTCTCGGAATTCTACAGGGATCGCACTCTACGCGGCTCTCTTATCCATTCATCTACCCCCCCCCCCCATCCCTCCCCACCGACCTCCCTCCAGGCCCTTATCCCTGCAAACGAACGAAGTGCTACACCTGCCCCCACACTTCTTCCCTCACCACCATCCCAGGCCCCCGACAGTCCGTTCAGGTGAGGCACCACTTCACCTCAGAGTCAACTGGGGTGATATACTGTATCCGTTGCTCCCGATGAGGCCATTTATACATTGGGGAGACCCGCCGCAGACTGGGAGACCGTTTCGCCGAACACCGGCGCTCAGTCCTCCAGCAGTGGCGGGATCTCCCTGTGGCCACACACTTCAATTCCACAGACCACTCCCACTCCGATATGTCTGTCCATGGCCTCCTCTACCGTCAAGATGAGGCCACACGCAGGATGATGGAGCAATACTTTATCTCCCGCCGAGGTAGCCTCTTACCTGCCGGCATGAACATACAACTGACAGACCTCCGTTGATACCCCTGCCCTCACCTTACCCCATCCCTATCTATAATTTTAGTCTGGTTCTCTTTCTCTCTCTCCCCCCCCCCTCACTATAATCTCCCACAAGCCCTACCTTTCTTTCTCTTTTATTTCCCACAATTCTCCACCTTCCCCTAGCCCATTTCCCTTCAGCCAATCACTTCCCAGCTCTCTACTTCATCCCTTCCCCCACTTATTATCCCCCTCGACCATCCCATGTTACTTTACTCCTGATAAAGTGTTTCTGACGGAAACGTCGTCACTACCTCCACCCATAGATGCTATCTGGCCTGCTGAGTACTGCCAGCATTTCGTGTTTTTATTGCCTTCATGAATTAATTTATTTACTTTGGAATGGGACAGGATAAATGGTGCGTTCCGCTTATAGCGATGCTCGGAAATATGTCAACGCTACGAGTTAACATGTTATAAAGATAATTATTTTCGCACAAAAGTTGTTGAATGTATTGAACGAACCGTCAAAGATATGTAAAATTGAAATGATTAACAAACATTTAGACAGTTTTGCGGCCTATGGCTGACAAGCAAGCATGGGATTAACGAAGATTGGCGTCTTGACCATAAAGAGCAATTGGGCGGAAGTGCTTAATTCTGTCTCTATAATCCCATGAATCTCTGATTCAATGAATAAATGGCAGACCTGCCAAACGCATTAATGTTTCACAGCTTTTGTCTCCACATTCTGTCACTGTGCGACAGGAGTCACGCGTTATCTGTACAACAGCCGACTGAATGTAAACATGTACTTCATTCCATTCTTCAGCTCTTCCCTGAACTTTGCCTGCATTAGCCGAAAGATACACGTGTTGGCCCCCATACTCATCATTTGCAACATAGATGCGAGCTGTTGTTTGCTGACTGCCAGACGATGGAAGATACTAACTAGGTTTGTTGAAATTGGCTGACAGAACGAACGACATCATCATTATAACCACAGTGGTTGTTCTCCGTGTGCAGTTTCGTTCCCGCAACGTTTGTCAACAAGCTGCGGTAGAGCAATTGAAAGTGAGGCCCACTGTTACTCAAACGGCACTGTCCCTACTTACAACTCCTGGTGCAATGGCCTGAGCGAAAATATAAACAGTCATAACAGATCGAATTTGCCTGAATAATCGCAACGAAGACATTTCCACCTGGCACGGGTGATGCATTTCGAAATTCCTCATGTTCACCGAGACAATCGCATTTAAATTAGAAACAAAGAAATGAAAAGTTATTCCAGCAGAGATAATGCTTAACAAATTGACTTGAACAAATGGCTGTATAATTCAGAATGGTTCCAGTTCCTCTGATTCTATGTTGTCAATGGTTCGTTAAGAAACCCAGCGTTACAGAACTGATAATGGTAAAACTTCCCCTTTGGGCCTGAAATATTTAGGAAATGCGTAGAATTGCAGGTCCGTCTTTCATTCGTGATAACTTACGAAAATTCTCTGGTCTTTCGGCAGATCCCGGCGGATTGGAAGAAAGTAAATGTCAAGAAAATGTCAAGTAAATTGAAGAAAAGCTGTAGACAATGGGTCGGTAACTATAGGCCAATTAGTTTAACATCTGTAATTTGAAAACGCATGAAGCTATCGGTAAAGAAGGAAAAGCAAATCATCTGGAAACAAACGGATCCATCATGCAGATGCAGCCGGGATCCGGCTTAAGCAAGCTCTGTTTGACAAAGTTACAAGAGTTCTTTGAGGCTACAACGAGCGGAGAGTTTACAGGGGAGCAGACAGGTGTTATTTACTTTTACTTTCAGAGGGCGTTCGATAATGTGTCACATAAAAAAACTTGTTTCCGTAATATATGGATGCATAGATTTGGGGTGACTTATTAGCATGGATAGAGGATTGGGATACATGGGTGTTATTGTGGTTGTCAATCAGCAGTGACGGGTTTGCCCCGAGGTGGGAGCTGAGGCCACAACTGTTCACGATATACATGAACGGTCTGGAAGAGGGGACTGAGTGTAGTGTATCTAAGGTTACTGAGGACACTAAATTGAGTGGGAAAGCAAGTTGTGCAGAGGATACGGAGAATCTGAAAAGCGATATAGATGGGTTAATTGAGTGTGCAAGGGTCTAGCAGATGGAGTACAATTGCAGTAAATGCGAGGTCGCCAACTTTAGAAGGAAAAGAGGAAGTTCAGTCTATTGTTTAAATGGTAAAGGATTGCAGCATGCCGCTGTGGAGGAGAACTTGGCAGTGCTTGTGCATGAATCACAACATGTTAGCTTGCAGCTGCAAATAGCAATCGAGAAGACAAATGGAATGCTGTCCTTCATTGCTAGAGGGATTGAATTGAAGAACAGAGAGGTTATGCTGCAACTGTACAGGGTACTGGTGAGGCCGCACCTGGAGCACTGTGTGAAGTTCTCGTCTCCTTACTTGAGGAAAGATATATTGGCGGAGGTGTTTCCCCAGTTTGATTCCAGACACGAGGGGGTTAAACTATGAGGAAAGGTTAAGTCGATGGGATTCAGAACGATGAGGGGAAATCTTATAGAAACATATAAAATTATGAAAGGGACAGATAAGATAGAGCAGGAACATTGTACCCCCTAGTTGCTGAGACTAGACCTAGGAGACTTAACCTCAAGATTCGGGGGAGTAGTGGTAGAGCGGAGATGAGGAGGAACTACTTATCGCAGAGTGGAGAATCTGTGAAATTTTCTGTCCAATGAAGCAGTGGAGGCTACCTCATTAAATAGAGTTAAGAGTGGGTTGGGTAGATTTTTGCGTAGTAGGAGAGTTAAGGGTTATGGGGGAAGGGCGGGTAGTTGGACATAAATACAGGGTCAGATCAGTGACGATCTTATTGAATGACGAAGTAGGCTCGGACGGCCAGTAGTCCTACTCCTGCTGCTATTTCCCATGTACTCATGCTGTTCTTTGGAGAACATGACCGGCCGTACGGTGTTTCATGTGGATATAATCAAGGCGTGAGACGTTCAAAAGGAAGTCCCCTGTGGTGGGACAGTCTACGTCCAGAGGGCACAGCCTCAAGATAAAAGGGAGTCCTTTTGAACAGAGGTGAAAATGTATTTCTTTGGCCAAATCTGTGGGCTTCTTTGCCTCATGCAGTTGTTGAAGTCAATTCGTTTGGTATATGAGAAACTCAGTTTGATTGCTCAGGGCAGGAGGTTGGCGCTGAGAGGAAAATTGGATCAGCCTTGCTGAAATGGCAGAGAAGACGCGATGGAACAAATGGCCAAATCCTGCCCCTAGCGAGGTTTGGACACGAGTTCTCATTTGCGATGGAAAGACCTGCTTGTCCGAAGTCAAAAGCAGAGTTCACCGAGAAAAAACTTGTAGAGTTGTCGTTGCTGTTATACAGCCCCAAATTGTTCGAAAGATGCAAGCTGCGACATAGACATTATCGACGGTAATCGCTTTTTCATTACACAGCATGACTGGCCGTACAGTGTTTCATTTAGATATAATCAAGGCGTGGGAATGGAGACAACAAAACCATCCCTACATGATTTATTGAATATATAATGAAAGAATGGGACTTCCATACACACAGGCACAGCGCGAGTATAAGTTATTGTCATTTTAGCCGCTTTGATGTGGCGGATATTAAATCATTAGACTTAAACGCAACGTGTCTGAATCCAGTGAGGGAAATATGGAGCCCGCGTCACCTATGCATAAAGCACAGTCTGAGATGTTATTTGCCTTCCCACAAGAGACACCTCGAGCTGTGTACAATTTACAAGTTAAATAAACAGAATGCAGTGAACAATGTATGAAAATATCACACCTACAAGAAATGGCACAAAATATCAGCGGAGAAATAGATGCATGTTACAACCACTTCGTGCTAATCAATGCAGTTCTGTGCAAAAAAATGATATTCAATCTCTCCATGTTTAAAGATAGTTTCATGAAACAGACCTCTTACAAAAATAACAGATGACCCCGCTACTCCCAGATCAGGTTAGATGTTAAGATGACCTTAGAGATACACAACTAATCTAATCGTTTACTAAATTAGTTCTCATCCAGATTGACAACTATTGTTGGACCAAGCCAATCTAAAAGCAAGAAGGAGGTGTGAACATTCCCCTTTTTGAATTGATTGAATTCCCGATTGAATTTGATTTGATTGAATTATATTGAATTGATCTATCAAACTAAATCCCCTTCCTTAGCCTCAGAATCTCAATGCGCTTCGCCTATTGTTATAATTGATGATTATTTGAGAGTAAAATAATTGTTTTTTTTATGATTCCTTCGAGGGAAAGATTTTAATTGCACGATGACGCAATTAATATGAATGAAAACAATCCTGAACTGTTTGTTTAGCGGGCTGTCACTAATGTGGCTAAACACATGATTAATTGTCAGAGGGCACTTTCCTCTCCTGTATAAGAGCTTGCAAAGCAATCGACAGTAGTTTTCAGCAGTTAGACTATTTTAAACTGATCACCGGTTCACACAGAAAATGGGATATCCAGCAATTTTCTACATCGCGAGTATTTACTATCCTGTATTGGCAGCGATTGGTATCCCTGGTAAGTAACTGGAATTGGCTACTACTGTATGTGTGTGTTCTGTTCTTGTAGCATTTGTTACAGATGGTGCCTCATCTGATGAGTGTTTTAAAACCGTTCAGGTTTAGTATATAGTTTATTTTATTCTTACATTATCCTCTGGAATTGTTAATCCGCTCTCATGTCCGACCAATTTTGTCAATATAATCAATTGATTGAGTGTTAAGATTGATACTGTTCTAGCATTTTACCTTACTCGGCCTTCCATCACACATTGTTCCAAATCTGATTCTGCATCAATGTGGAACTCAACTGTTTACTAAAATGAAAACAAAATCTTTAATATCGCTGCTGCTCTCTCTGCGAGGGTTTGTCCCCGGTTTTTCGGAAACAAACAGTCCTTTCCGCTCCGTCTTAAATGCAACTAAAAATACTTGTTTTTCTGTACTTATTTGTCAAAATGTCTTTGAATTTGCCACAGTAACGCGCGAAACTTTTTTCCGTTTTAGCGTGTTCTTCTTCTTTGGATAGTTTTTATTTAGGTAAGATCAGATAAGGTGAGATTTATTTTAACTCTTACATCCATCTCACGACATGAGAGGGTAAAAGCCTTTATGTTGCGTTTCCGTGGCAATGTACAAGATTCAAGTTTATTTGACACCTGTACATCGAAACGTTCATTTAGATCTGCCGATCCTCCGCAGCAAAATGTTATCGCCGAAGAAATAGTCTCCGAGTCCATTTTATTCCCGCAACATATAAAATCCTCAGCATTCTTCGCTACAATGATGGGTCTGTCTAGATGAGTGGATCGATAAGCCTAACCTTTTCTTTGCTTCCTTGCAGTTAATTTAATGGTGATTGTGATCCTGTCTCTGAGAAACTGCGGACTCTCTAAATGCATCTCCCGTTACCTGGTGGGAATGGCAGCAGCTGACTTAATGGTTGTTATTATTTCTGTTGTAATCGATCAGATCAATAATATTTATATTTATGCCCTTCCTCTGCACATTACACCGGTTTGCGCCGTGACGATAGGCCTGAGGCTCGCAACCGTGGGCTGCTCTGTTTGGCTCACGGTGGCTTTCACGTTCGATCGTTTCATTGCAATCTGCAGTCAAAAGCTGCGGGAACGATACTGCACCGAGAGGACAGCGACTATTGTGATAGCCATTTTGTGTTTAGGATGTTGTGCGAAAAGTGTTCCATTCTACTTTGTGGTAGAACCTTACCTTATCATTGACAACATACCCTGGCGATGCGTTTTGACAATGAATTACCGAACTTTACCAGCGTGGAAATCATTCCAGTTGTTTAACACTATCAATACACCTTTATTGCCGATCGGTTTGATTCTACTTTTTAACGCTTTAACAGTCAGTCATATTATCGCGGCAAACAGAGTTCGCCGGGGGCTCAGGAACAGCAGAGAGAAAAAGAATGATCCAGAGGTGGAGAACCGGAGAAAGTCAATAATTTTGTTGTTCGCTCTATCAGCCAATTTCATATTGTTGTGGATCCCCTATATTGTATATATTATGAACTGGCAAGCACAGAATTACTCTTACACTGACAGATATTTGAACACCCCGACGTATATCCTGCAACAGTTTGGGTTCATGTTGCAGTTTCTCTCCACCTGCACCAACACGTGTATCTACACTCTGTCACAGAGGAAATTCAGGCAAGAGCTGAAATGTGGAGTCAAATATCTGGTTGCGGTATGTGTTCGGCTCTGCAGATGAAACGAAATCGAGTTGTAAACATTGAAGGAAGTTCAAAACCATTTCCACGTCACTTATATGTCTGGTAAAATTTCCTGCAGCCAGGTGAGCGTATGTTAGTAGTTTTGCGGCGTTCATTGAAGCCAGAAAAAATTAATTCAATTGTGCGGCGCAAGAAACACCAAAACTCAGAGATGTGATCGCTACACCGACAGAAATTGTATTCAGAATTTTGCATCAATGACAGAATATGGGCCAACGATTTTCCTTACACTGGTAGAATTCTATTCTAATTCACTGGACTATAGATCATTCCAGGGATCTGTGTGGCAACTGGAGGAATATTCCTGAAACCTGGAAAACTGGTGTACGATAAAGTGAGCTCGGATACCTACAATTTCCATTGTAACAGAGCAAAATATGTGACTACTGCCTTTTCATTCAAAAAGCAGGCGGTCCCTTCCTAAATGGGAAGTTAAAACTGCCCGATGCCCCAGTCTGTCCCATCAATGGAGATGTGTAGCATTCCCTCAGACTGAGAGGGGATGGTATCAGAAAGGCAGCTGTGGCGTGCAAAACAATTCTTCCCAACCCTTCGCCGGTAATGTTGTCAAAGGCTACTGAGAGGGGTTTGTATCAGAAATGCAGCTGTAGATTTTCTTTTTGTGTTACTTTTCCCCGTCATTAAAACGCGAACTGCACAGAAACGTTGAATCGAATGTATTATGTCTACTAATATTCTGAATTAAAGCATGACGTCAGATTGGAGGCAACCCAGATGGGTCCACTGCACGGTCTGGCCTCTCCTTTCCCTCGGCCTGCGGGGTGATAGAAAACTGACACATGCCCTTCACCCCGGATGCAGGAACGCTCTCCCACTCCTCGTCCCTCTCCAGGTCCTCATGCCTATCGTCACTCCGTCTCCCCGGCCGGCACTTCAGGCTAAAATCATATGCAGACAGTGCGGCCAACCACCGATGACCGGTGGCGTTCAGTTTCGCCGAGGTCAGGCTGTAGGTAAGCGGGTTGTTGTCCGTCCGCACCTCAAACTTGGCCCCGTAGAGATAGTCACTCAGCTTATGCACCACCGCCCATTTCAATGCCAGAAACTCCAAATTGTGGGTGGGACAGTTCCCCTCGGAAGGGTGACAAACTCCGGCTGGCAAACGCTACCGGCCTCAGCCCGGCGCCCTGATCCTGATACAAGACGGCCGCTAACCCCACTGACTGGCATCGATGTGTACCACAGAGGACAATCGGGGGTCCGCAGAAGCCAGACACGGCGCCCGAGTCAGCATCTCCGTCAGGGACTGAAAAGCCGCTTCACATTGGTCATCCCATCTCTGTCCGAAGGGCTCTGCCGGGTCCAAATATTCTCCAGCCTCCCTTCCTCTTCTCCTTTTCCCTTTCTGTCCCAGAGGAGGGTCGCCACGCAGAAGCTGGTTCAAGGGATGGCTCACCTTGGCGTAGCCCTTCACGACTCTCGGGTAGTATCCACAGAACCCCAAGAACGAGCGCAGAGCGCTCACAGTCTGGGGCCTCGGCCAGGTGGTCACTGCTTCGATCTTAGCCGGGTCTGTAGCTACTCCGTTCTGCGAGATTATATATCCAGCATAGCTAACAGACGTCTGGCAAAACTGGCACTTGTCCAGGGAAAGTTTTAACCCTTCATCCTTCAGCCGGTTGAGTACCTTCATTAGCCTCGCTTCGTGTTCTTCCAAGGTGTGTCCAAACACTCAGGTCGTCTAAATATACCAGCACTTCAAGCAGGTTCATAGCCCTCACGGTCTTCTCCATGAACCCTCTGGGGCATCCATCCGAACTGGTAAAACCCCAGGGGGCATATAAAGGCCCGCCTCACTCATCGGGATCTGGTACTATCCACTCCTCAAATTAAACACACTGAACCACTTCGCCCCACTCAGACAGGCCAGCGAGTCTTCGACCCTGCGGACCGCACACTGGTCGCTATTCGGGCTCCTATAGCCCACACCCATACGAATCTTCACATTTTTCTTCCTGGCCACGACTATCGGGGACGCATCAGGGCTGTGGGACTCCGTAATGATCCCAGCTTTCTTCTCCTTACACAAATGCTGCCGCACATCCTCCACGTCCGCAGGGGCCATTTGCCGCGACCTTTCTCGAAACGGGGTGTCTTCAGTCATCCGGATCGTGTGGCAAGTGCTCCTGGAACAGCCCACGTCAAACTCGTTTAGCGAAAAAAATATCTTTCAGCATCAACATCTTCTCCACCATCCTTCGCTTCCAACCCGCCGGCACAGGCGATGCCTCTGAGTTAAACGCCCCAGCGGTCAACTTATCCCTATTTTCCAACTGCCGTTCCCCAGCGAGCCTCACGGGGGCACTATGCCATCGGGATAAAATGCGCCGGGGCATCCCTCGTTTAAAAGTGACCTCCCGTTGCGTGGTGTTCCTGATGTTCACCGCCACCCGGCGTGTCCCCACCACCGAGAACTTCTGCAGCTCCGGTCTCACCACCACCCGGCGTGTCCCCACCACCGAGAGCTTCTGCAGCTCCGGTCTCACCAGTAACCCAGCCGGGAATCTCGATTCCCCCTCGAGATCCTCCGGGGTGTCCACTAAAAAGGCTTCACCCTCAGGCACCCCGGAGTACCTGGGGATCCCCATCACTCTCGCTACTTCACCGGGTCGTACCACCTTCCAATGCCGTGTCCCGCTTCATGCCACCACACACACCTCCTTAAAGGCAGCTTGAAACACTGGGTGCACCGACAGGGTCCCCACGAAGTCCTCACCCGCTTTCTCCTTGCAGGTCCCCCGGAGTATCCGCACAATAGGGGTGTTGGTCCCTATCAGAACTGACACACCTCCAGTCGCAACTGGGTCCGGGCAAACCAGCACGAAGGCCTCATGAGCCTCAGACACTCCCACCTCGGCCTCGAGGAACTCCAGCCTCAGGGACAAATAACCATCGTATGGGTAATCACCAGCAGTGATACCCCAAATTTCCAGGGCACTGAAGGGCGTCAAGGGTAATTGCGACAAATACTGATCGTACAATAGCGTGACCTGCGACCAGTGTTCAGTATTGCTTTTGCATCTATTCCCTCTATCCGGATCGATACACAGGATCGGGGTCCTACCAATCCTTCTCGCACATTGCTGGGAACATATTTCCCTGAGACTCCAGGCCGTTCCCTCACTGGTTCTCTCTAAGATTCCCGACCACCCTTCCTGCTGGGACAACCGTGGAGTCTCCCTCCGGTTACATTCCCGCCTGAAGTGGCCCTCTTCCCCACAGTTATCACACACACACACCTCGGCTCCCGAGACCTCGGCGTCTTCCGGGCCTCTGTGCATTCCGTCCCTTCAGCGAGGGGCCCTTTCTGCCAGTCCCCTCAAACGGATGAACCCCGCCTTTCGCGACCCCCCTCACTATCTCCCGATTGGAGCTGCCCCTGTTACTTCACCACAAGGGGCTACTAGGGAGGACTGCATCGTACTGACGGAGCCCTCTTTCGGCTCCAAAGCGTCCTCCTCCTCCCTCACCTCTCTGAGCAACGGAACAAAAGTGGGGGCGCGATCTACGGGACTGCCGGAGACCCGTAGCAATCACTTCATGCGTCTGGGCGCCCCGGGCTGCCTAATCTGATTCACCTCCGTGTCCGAAATGACCCCTCGTCGCCTTAAAAATTTAGCCTTCTCTCTACCCGGAAAAGATACTCAGAAAGCTTTTCCCCTTTCTCTTGACGTAGGCCCGAAGCCCCCCTAAAAGCTCCACTGTGACCCCCTTCCGACCAAAAGCATCCTCCAATGTTTCTAGATAATCCTTCCAGGTAGCCAAGGGATACCTTTCACGCCTTTTAGTACCTCAGCAACCGCCCCTCTCAAACTGTTAACCAATCTCTGCCGCTTCTCTTCCTCCGAACAGGCAGCCGAGAGACATGTTCTATTCAAGTCTAAAAATCATGCTCCCCTTCGGGGGTGGGAGTCCTCCGTGAGAAAATTCTTAACTTCCGCCGAGGACCCGCTGCCTTGTTCACCAAGGAGTTAATGGCTGAGGCCAACTCCAAACATTCCGCCTACCGTGAGAGAGGAAAAGTAATTACATTTTGCAAATCTGACCTCTCCCTTCCTTCAGCCTTCAAAAACGATAGGACCCGCCCTCGGAAATCTCCGTCCCCAGCGGCTGGCAACCCCTCTGGTGCCCCACCAGACACGTCAAATCTTTCCTCCATGACAAGGTGCACGCCCCATGGCCCCGCCTCACTGAGGTCACCAATAGACGGTGGCAGTCCCACCGCTGTGATGTCAGCACGAGTCTGCGCGAGCACGAAGCCTAAATCACCCCCCCCCCATTTTGCCAATCTTTCTGCTTACGATGTCGACCTTACCGATAGCTCTAACCGTACTAACGTCGAATTAACACTCCGTCCGAGATACGCATGTTCACCCCACTTAATATGCAGGCATATCTAACCGGTACTTCCTCGATCTTACACCAGAGTTTAGCCTTATCCGAATTCATCTCTCCTCGCTTAACCCGGGGCGAATTACACCCTATCTGACAAATTCAAATCCGGGACAAGCCCCCACAAATGTAGCATGCGGGCCTCCAATCCGGGCATCCCTTTCGTCTAGGGTGAACAGCCGTCGCCCCATCAATAGTACAATACTTTGGTGTAAATACGGCGTAATGCCTCTCCCCGATTACACGCTCGCAACACAAATATCAGACAATAAACCAATGGCGAGTAAATAATTGCAACATTATAGTTATTCCTTAGTAATTTCCTAGTGATGGGTTTGGAGAAACAGATAACCTAAAGGCGCCAAATCAGCACGTTTATCAGTTCGTGCACATAATATTTTAATACGTTGGAGCTCACGCCTCCGGTTCCATCCACAACGACCTTCCGAGCCTTCGGCCACCGTCCGAACCGGCGACGTCCAGTATCCACCGCTCTGGAACCGCTGTCCGCTCCTCACACGTCCGTCCTCCTCGCTCGCCTCCCGAAAAAGACCGCGAACTCCCGCTCAAGCTTCCACATACAAGATAGCATAACAATTCTCCATTGGTTATTTCCCCCCTTATCTGCAGTTATAACCCAAACATTCCAGATACAGGAACCCATTAAATAAATTGTAGAGAAGCCATTTCATTATAACAATACAGAGAAGCCATTTTGTTAGCCTGAACAGTCGCACCGCAGTTACAGGTACTGAGAGCCCTACACCAGCAACATTAGCTGTGTGACACACGGTAAGTTCTGCTTGCACTGAAATGCTGATCCATGGTTTCTGGTTTGGATAGAGCCTGACCGATTTCTGGAGGGCAACATCCTCGATGCACTTCCGGAGGAAAGCAAAAACCCCTCCCTGAACTCGGAGACATCATGGAATACATTCCGGTCAACGTCATCAAAGCAGTCGTGTAGTGTGGAGGCCGATATATCGGAACAACAGTGGTCAGTTTTATGGTTTAGACAGCAATTGTGAGAATAATTTGAAATGGTCCTTACTCTGGGGCGAAACTAAATGGTTTCCTTGTGCCGGTGCGATTGTCACTGTGTTTGTGGTGCACATGGATGTCGGGGTGCGCTCTTCTTTGAGGATGTGTTCATGGCATTTGGGGTGCGCACAAATTTAGGCGTGTGTTGTCGAATATTGGGATGCGCTCAGATTTGGCGATGTTCGCTGATTTTGGGGTTCGTTTTCGAATATGGGGGCGCACAAGGATATGGGGCTGCACAAAGATTTGGGTTTGTCGGCGGATGAAGATTTGCACCCGAATTTTGGGCTGCGTGCGGAATTTTAATGTCAAAGCAAGCATTTTCAAATCTGTTTAAAATTATTCGTTCAGAGATAATCTAATGAACATGTGGGGATGTCAAAGTGTCTGAGTGCGCACTGATTTGGTGATGTGCGCAGATTTGATGTTTGTTGCCGAATATGGGGTGCACACGGATGGTAGATTTGAAATTGCAAACGAATTTTGAATGTCGTGGCAGCCATTTTGTGAACTGTTTGAAATTATGCTTTGCCTGGGATAATCTAGTGTGCATCTTGGGTTATCGGCGCATTTGGGGTGTACATGGATTTTGGGGTGCGTTCTATTTGAGGACTGCGCGAATTTGGGGTGCTCACGGATTTGGTGATCTGTGCAGATTTAGCGGTGTGTTTTTGTATATCGATGTGCACACTGATTTGTGGATGCGCATTGATGTACGGGCGTGTAGGCCAATATCGTGGTTTACGGATTTCAGCGTCTCACAGATTTCTGGTGTCTGCGGATTTGGACTAGTGACGTATTTCAAGGTTGTTTCAGGTACAGATACTTTCATAATACTTTAAGCTTTCAAAAGTATTCTTGTTATTTAATAGTGTAGGCAGCCATTTTGCTCAAATGATTCTTGTTTTTTGCTACTGGTGGTGGCGGGTTTGGGGGGCACATGGATTTGTGAGTGCAAACTTACTAGGGACGTGGGAGAACTTGGAATCGGGGTCCACACCGATTTGTGGTTGACCACAGATTCCAGTGTCAGAGCGGATTTGTGGTTCAACACCAATTTGGGTGTGCATGCGAAGTTGAGGTGTTGAAGCTAAGATTGGGGGCTGTGACGAATATCAAGGTTCGGTCATTTTGGAAGTATGACGAATTGTATGGTGGCTTTATTGAGGCAGGTTCTTTGTGAGCTCTGACGTGCATGTGGGGGTTTTGTGGGGGGCTTGTGGGCAGATGGATTTGGGGCTGCATTTGGATTTGGGATATCTGTGGAATTGGGTGTCCATGTCTTTGTGGGATTGTTGGCATATTTGAAGGCGCGCACAGATTGGGGGTATGGAAGCCAAATACGAGGTGTACAATTGATTAATGATGCGCCCAGATTTGAGGACGTGCCGAATATTTTTGTGCACTGCGAATGAGATTGCTCAGAGATTTGGCTGTGTCGGGATATCTTGGGATGCAGACGGATTTTGAGCTTTCGGCTGATGCTCATGGATTTGATTTCGTGCGCAGATTTAGGGGTGTGTGGGATGCGCACAGATCTGTCTGTGTTACCGGATTTGAACTTGCACACGATATTTAATGATACGTTTTGTGTTCTGTTTAAAATGATACTTGGTCTGGGATAAACTAATGTGCACGTGGGGGTGCACGCAGGTTTGGGATGCACATGCATTTTCAGGTGTGCTGTTATTTATGAGCATGTGGATGTGTCAAAGGGGTTGAGGTGCGCATTCCATTGGGGATTGCGCAGATGTTGGGATGTATCGTAGAAAATGGTGGTACACACGGTTTTGGGGTTGCACGTGGACTCTAGGATGAGCACAGGTTTAGCACAGATTTGTGTGGCGCGTGGCCAAGTGGTTAAGGCGTTGGACTAGCAATCCGTTGGCCGTGAATTCGAGCCCAGGCCGAGGCAGCGTGTTATAATCTTGAGCAAGGCACTTAACCACACTCTGCTCCAGTCCACCCAGCTGAAAACTGGTTACCGGCAAAATGCTGGGGGTTAACCTCGAGATAAACTGGCGTCCTATTGGTGGGAGAATTGAGTCACTTCACGCCACAGAAACTGGCGTAAGCACCGGCCTGACGAGCCGATAGGGCTCGGGACAGACTTTAACTTAACAGATTTAGGGATATGTTTCTGAATATGGGGCTGGGCACTGATTTGCGGATTGCGCAGATTTCGATGTGTGTCGGCCAGTATGAAGGTTCTCACGGTTTTGGGTGGTGCACATGGATTTAGGGATGTGTTCTCGATTATGGGTGTGTCTGCGGATTTGAAATTGCACACGGAATTTGGGCTATGTGCGGGTTTTTAATGTCGAGACAATGGGTTTATTGAACTGTTTATTCTCAGTCTGTGATAATCTTTTGTGCATGTGGGGTTGTCTGCGGGATTGGGGTGCACATGGCTTTTTGTGTGCGCTCCTATATATCTATCCTATCTGTGGAGGTGTGCGGATTCGATGGTGCACATGGATCTGGTGTTGTGTGCAGAATTAGCGGTATCTGGTCGCATATAGAGGTGTATACTGATTCGGGGATGCGCATTGATTTAGGGGTGTGTAGGTTTAAGAATTTAAGAATTTCGGCATTGCCACAGATTCCTGGTGTCTACAGATTTGGATTTGTGACGTGTCTCAACGTTCTTTTATTTATAGACCCTTCCATTAAATTTTGAAATTTCAAACGCATTCTTGTTCTATAGTGATGGGGCAGCCATTGCCGGCTAATGTGGCGTGCACGCGGATTTAGGGTTGCGAAAATTTGAGGTGTCGTTGGATTTCGGGGTGTCTGTGGAATTGGAGGTTTTTCGAATTTTAAGCTTGTTTCATTTATCGATACCTTAATAATAAATGCACTCTGAACTTTGTTCATGCTATTGTTTAAGATGGAGGAAGTTATTTTGTGAACTGTTCGCAATGATTCTTGCTCTGGGGCAATATAATTTGCGGGTAGGGATTTCAGCGGGTAGTGGATGCGCACAGACACGGTGAGGAGTCGGAAAAGATTGAATAGGTTAGGACTTTATTCCCTTGAAAGTAGGAAAACATTGGGAAATTTCAGAGGTAGACAACATTATGTATGTTATAGATAGGGTAAATGCAGGCAGGCGTTTTGGGTTGGACTGGAACTAGAAATTGCAGTTTCAGAGTGGAAAGTGAAATATGAAAGGGGAATCTGAGTGGGAATTTCTCCACTCAGAGGGTGGTGTGGTGCGAGTATCAGACTGGTGGATGTGGGTTTCATTGCATTGCAGAGAAGTTTGGATAAGTACATGGGTGGAAGGGTTATTGAGGCCTGTGGTCCAGGTGCTGTTACGGAACTCGGCATAATAACAGTTCCGTACCGACTAATTGGGCAGAGGGGTCTGTTTCTGTATTAGATGCTCCCTGACTCCAAATAAAATGCAGGCAATGGAGAACTGGCCGGGTTTGTTGTCGGGAAAGTAATGGAATGTTCTGAGGCCTTCTTGAGGAGGTGGATAGAAGTGTATAGGTACTGGACATCCATGGTCATAATGAGGCGCTCAGGGCCGGGAATATTAAGGTTGTTGAAGAGTTCGTGAGCATGGGAAGTTCCAGAATGTAGATAGGAAGGGACTGAATCAAGGTCGATAAACTGAATTCGAATTCGATGTGGATAGACATTGGGTCTATCCACACACAGACACGGAAACACACTGACAAACACACACACACACACACACACACACACACACACACACACACACACACACACACACACACACACATGCACATTAACATACAGACACAGACTCCCACGTAGAAACAGACAGAAACACACACGCACACACAAAATGCAGCTATATTTTCACATCTGCCTCCCCAGGTCTCCACTGTGTTCTGTGTACATTCAATATTCGGTCGTTTTCCATTCAACTTCTCCCTCATTTTTCCAACCTCAACAAGTTCAGGCCCGGAGACATCAAACACTCGTCACAGGTTCACTGTTTCATTTTCTTTTCAACTTCCTCCAGTGTATTGATCCGAGACTCTCTCAGCTCTCCTCTCTTCAGAATTAAACCTACGATATTGCTGTATCCCGTACAAACAAACCAATGCTGTATAGTTCTCCAAACCAGTCTACACACATCCCTCTGGTGTCCAAGGGTTTCTTCCACACTGGTCAAGGGTTCTTAGTAGCACATCATCTCGACAAAGACTGAGCGCTGTCTGCTACCTGAGCTCGAACATAAACATACTCATATACACAAAAAGTACAGACACACACACACACACACACACACACACACACACACACACACACACACACACACACACACACACACACACACACACACACACACACACACAGGCCTGCCCTCACACATAGGAACACAGTCACAGGCACGCACAGATTCACAAACACAGATATACAGAGAGACATAAATACACACACGCACACACACAAGCTTCGCCACAGACACATACGAACACACACAAACACATTCAGATCCACACACAAGGACACTCACAGGGACATTCACAGAGACATCAGTAAGCACATGTTGACAAACACCAACACAAAGGCACTCTCACACACCCATACACACACACACACACACACACACTCACACACACACACACACACACACACACACACACACACACACACTCACTCACACACATATACACACACACACACACACACTCACTCACACACATATACACACACACAACGACAACAACACCTTGCTATGTTGCTTTACAGGGGACTACTAAGTTTGATGGACATGCATTAGGGTTATGGGTGGGTCCAGGACGAGCCCCCAGATATTCTGACTGTGAGTAAGGCGCTGAAGATGTTTGAGTGGTTCGTGGATATGAAAGCTTTCATTCATCATCACAAACAGTTTCCTGAAGATCCTCTCGGTGGAGTCCCCCAAAAGAAAATCTGCATCAAGAATGTATACTCTTGAGGAGAATGGTAGCAGTAAGTGATTGAGTACAAATTTAGAAGCTACAGTAACATAATTTACTTCAATATTCTGTGTCTCTCAAATGGCTCCATTGAAGTGCATGTTTACAGTGGAAGCACATTTAATTGATTGGACACCTCGGAAGGTCCAGTCACCGTTGTGGGGACAAATAACTTCCCACAAACGGCCTAAAAATTAATTCACTAAATTAATCACAATCTGATACCACGGGGAGTGCCCTTGTTTGACGCAATCGCTTTTTAAATAATTTAAACATCTTTATTTTTAAATCTGTTGAAATCTGTCCCTGTGGAGTCGCTAAATGGTATTTAAAACCGCAGGCATATGCTGCCTCAAACATTCATTCAGATAGAGCGCGTGTAACACGGAGGGGTAGATTACTGGACACAGAAAATGTCTCCAATGTTGGATGCGTACTTGAGTGTGGAGAAAATACTATACGTGTTCATTGCCGTCATTGGAGTTCCTGGTGAGTGAGCAGAGCAATTCATGTTTAGTATTTCTGTGTGTTAACCGCTGTGAACCTGTTTATGATCATTTTACAAGATTCTAACTTGATGGTCATTGTAAAAATATCCATCAGAGATATCGATCCTATAAATTCAATAATCTGATTTCTCATATTTAATGACAAACGAAACTTATACTCTGCCTCTCCTCTAACTCACGGGATAGACTAGAACGTTGTTCTTACCTTTAATGAAACCCTGTCCAGAGCTGTCCCAGTGCTGGGGTCAGCGGGTTCTTCGGAAAATGAGACTGGGATTGTTTTAACGGGTCTTCTCCAGAGTTAGACCACTCCTGGTAGGCAGGCATCATTCCGGGAAGGTGAGACTGGGAGGATTTTATATTTTGAAGTTCACTGTTGCTGAGATATAATAATTAGAAGAGAACCCCTGGTCCCGTGTTTCACGTCTCCCTGTCTACAGACTGTCACAGTCGGATCCCACCGCCTGTCGGTCAATAATTGGTCCTGATCACCTGAACCAGTGTCCACGGATCTGCTCACAAGACTTATCGAATTGAACTGCGCTGTAGAATTAATCCATTAACAGATCCGCTTAGTCTCGGGTTACTGCATTGTTCCCGCTTTCCCTCTGAGTCCCGTCATAAATCGGGGCACCGCTTCTCCGGAAGAAGTGTCTCGGAAAGAAACGAGAGTTTGTTTATTTCCATGAATGCTGCCTGACTTGCTGGGTTCCTCCAGTACTTTCTGTATTCTACTCTCATTCCCATTTTGTATTGAACTGTGCTGTGGAATTAATCCATTAACGGAGCCACTCAATTTCGGGTTACTAAATTGTCCCTGAGACGCGTCGTAAACTGGGGCATCGCTTCGTCCTGATGAAGGGTCTTGGCCCGAAACGAGAATTTGTTCAATTCCATGGATGCTGCGGACCTTTTGAGTTCCTCCAGTATTTTTGCGAGCTGTTCCCTTCTGTATCTTTTCTCACCCGCGTCAGATTCTGAGTTTCCAGACGCCTGGTCAGTCACGGTTCAATCAGTGTAACCGCCCCATCAGCCATTGAACGGCGATCAGCACCGATTGCTATTTTTCACGTAGCTCGTTTTCATCGATGGCGGTTCGCCAAACATCATCTTTTCTCGACACTGAAAAAGGCAGGTCAGATATAGTGTGGCCCATGTCTGATGTTAGATCAGCCGCCGTTCATAGACTCGAGCGCTCATGAGATCTATCTGAAACCGGATCCCGCGTTAATTCCTGCAGAAACTGTTCAGTAATGTCCAGTGTCTCATCTATCTCCTTCTCTCTCCAGTGAATTTAGTGGCGATTGTGATCCTGTCTCGGGGAAAGTGCGGCCTCTCTACCTGCACCACTCGCTACCTGGTGGCCATGGCAGCGGCCGATCTACTGACCATTGTCTTCGAGGTCACGTTGATACGAATAAAATGGTATTACTTCCCGAGGAGTTTTCTGGACGTCACCCCTGTGTGCAGTGTTATCGATGTTCTGTTGTTCACTGCCACAGACTGTTCTGTCTGGTTCACTGTCACTTTCAACTTTGACCGGTTTGTCGCCATTTGCTGCCAGAAGCTGAAAACAAAATATTGCACCGGGAAAACTGCGGCTGTAGTTCTAACAACAACCGGCGCACTGTTCTGTCTGAAAAACGTTCCCCGCTACTTCGCACGGGAACCCGGAGAGATAATCGACAGAATACCATGGCTCTGTAAACTCATTGACAATTATTTCACTGACCCCGTCTGGGTAGGATATGATTGGTTCGATACGGTTTTAACTCCATTTTTCCCTTTCGCTGGGATCCTGCTGCTCAACGCTCTGACAGTCAGACACATTTTTAGTGGCCAGTCGGGTCCGTAAGGGGCTGAAGGGTCAGAGCAAGGGGGAGAACCGCAGTGATCCGGAGATGGAGAGCAGGAGGAGGTCTGTAGTATTACTCTTCACCCTCTCCGGCAGCTTCATCCTCCTGTGGCTGACATACGTAGTAAATGTCATATATTATCAGGTATCTGGAGAAGGGTTCTATTTCAGTCATTCTGAATGGATCTTTCACCTCGTCGGGTTTTTGATGAGAAATTTCAGCTGCTGCACGAATACATTTATTTACGCAGTGACTCAGTCGAAATTCAGGGAGCAGGTGATCAGCGCGGTGAAATATCCGGTCACCTCGGTGCTTCAGTTCATTAATAAAGACGCGTCCTGAGTCATAAGTGGCCGTAGTGTCAGTCCGGGATCCAGCGCCTGATCTCCCAGGTGTTATTCGCGAGAGTACTATACTATCGACCGTCTGCTCCGGGAGCAGCTGAGTGTTTGTATGTGGGCAGAGGTCCGGGCGGAGTGGGTGGTTGATGTAGACAGCACCGTCCTGGCACTCAATGCCCCCCCCCCCAAGATATCAGTCATAGAACTACTCCAGAATACCATTCAGTCCACTGTTACAGTTCAGTCCCACTCACCTTTCAGTCCGACGTTTGCAATGGGCAGCAGGTTGTTAGTCTGATGCTGGTTGGCTAATCCAATGTCAATCACACTAGTCTCAGCCATCCTCTTGAATGATTAGCTAATGTGAAGAAATAGGCTGGGGCTGGGGAAATGGGTGTATACACAACAACTTAAAGGCACGACTTAATGTACTGTAGTGTGGTGCAGGTAACTGGGAAATAAAACATGTACTACTTCTTTTCACAAATGGAATTACCCCAAGAAGCCCTAAGATCTGTTTATAATGAAGCACGATACTGTAAATTAAATTAAACTAACATCCACAATTCAATAGCATTTTTACTTAAAAACACTCAGCCCCCAAAGATTGTACTGAAACCTGCTTTGGATTTCTTACAGCCTTATATGCCTCACCTTGTAATAGTCTGTGTTGAATTGTTTCATAATAATGCACAATCTAGAATGATGTTACCCAACAAGACATAAGGAATGAAAAAGTCGTGTCAATATAACTCCTTCCCTTCTCGTTTTACCTCCTTTTGCCATGAACCCAGCAGTTTTCTGTTTTCTGAGAAGGTGTCTGCCCTTACGCCGATTATCTCTCAAGTCTTGCCCAGACCCCCAATTCTTAACACCAGCAACCTCTCTGCTTCTGATTTGATAAGTGGAATGTCTCTATCCTCTGTTGAAATTGTAACAGCCTTTATTGCTAGACAATCAACCAGCTGTCAGGTACCCCGTGACTGGGTTAGCGACCCAGCAGAAATGGAATACACGTTGGAGTCTGGTATTACTTCAACTAATAGTGTTTATTAGTAAACTAAGTAATACAGTACTGTAAAATGAAAATATATGAAACAGTTTAGCAATGATCTATACTGAAGTGTGAAAATAGGAATCAAAACCAAGCTCTTTCAAAGTCTAGGTATAAATGGATAGTCTTACGATGGTGCAGAGTTCAGTTCAGTTTAGTTTAGTTCGAGGCAGTTGCTGATGTATCGTTGGAGAGAGAGAGGTGATGCCGTTGTTGCCGAACCTTCGGTTATCTTCCTGTCCTGTTATGGTCATCGACTGTGACCCCATACGACCGTTCTTCAGTGGTGGACCTGTCACCCAGGCGAGGGTGGACACACAACAAGTCCCCACCGGTCGCACCACCACGCACTGTGAGCCTCTGATCGATTCCCCCGAATCCAAACGTCCACCTTCACATGGGTGCACAACGCTCTTTCAGTGTCCCGTGGTGTCTCTGCCTGTGTCTCAGCAGAGCTGCTTTTTATCATCGCTTGCTTGACACCGGCTGTCCATCAAACCGGCTCCGCCTTGCTGTCTCTGCAAGAATCTTACAAGCAGGCAAAAGTGTCCTTGGAGCAAAGGTAAACAATCAGCCAAGGAGCCATAATATTAAATCATGTCTCTCTCTCTCATCTGCAACAGGACGCCTTCCCCCCTCTTCTTCTCCCTCTCATTAACAGCATAGTTCACGGGGGGGTCAACTCTGGACCCTATCTCAGCCTGTTTTATTCATCACACAGCTCACTCCACCCAACACCTCTGTGTACAGGGCACCATATGAAGTATACACGGAAACCAACATTTTGTACAGGAAACAATGTTTGATCAGTTTCCATTCGTAAATCTGACCTACAGTTCCAATGACCTGATTTAAGATTCGTCAAAACCGAAAAGGAATCTGAACAAATAAAATTGTACATGGACAAATTTCCTCCACCAACTCTAAGCACAAAATGATGACGAGCGATTCTGTTGTAAATCATGATAAGTGGTTGGTAGGTCGTTTCTTCATTGTTTCCTATAATCCAGGCGCTAAACAACCACAAGAACATTCGGAGTTAAATTATCTGTTGATCCCTCTGTAAAAATGGTTAAGATTTCATAGTATTTTTCGTTAATATACTGATGAACCAATAGATTCTCAGGCATACCAGAATCCTTAAACCTTATTAAACTGCGTAAGCTAACATCAACTAAAGTTACTGGAGAAAACCAATGTGGGATTACCGATAATGGGACATTGGGATATATTCCATCATCCAAACCCATATTCGGAGCGTGAGAAAACCCAGGCACCGAAAAATTAAACAAAAACTCTGTTTGTGATTTTCCAATAGTCTTCCAACACACCTTTAACAAGATGATCATTTCTTTGCTGTCCTCAATTTAATCCAGTATTTTAACATCGAATCCATTCTCCGCGATTGTAAAGGTCACTGTCCTATTTCAATCAGTAAAGCCGAAACCGGGGAGAAATGTACTGCACCACAACACAATCATAAATCCTATGCCTGACTCACACCCACACATTGTAAAGTTGAGGATCACTCTGATTCGTAAGCAACACACCCATAATCAAGAACAGATCTAATTAAGCAATTATAAATGGTTAACAGATATCTTCGCATAGCAATCCAAGAGTACCCACAGAGGCACCAGAGAATATTTAATGATCCTTTATATTCATCAATTATTTTCCTGATATGTTGCTTCCATGTCAGCTGATTATCCAGTCACGTGGCTAGAAATCTTTCCACTGACACGTATTCAAGCGTCTGACCATAACATTTCAAATCAAGTGCAGGCCTATTAATCCTATTTGTGAAACACGTAACTTGCATGTTAGCTACAGAAAGCTGAAATCCTGATATATATGCCCGCTCTTCGGCCTTATTAATTGATGATTGCCTCCTACATACAGTAGATTTGAAATTTCTATCTCTGATCCATAAAGCTTCATCAGCTTTACCCACCTCGGTACCAAACACAGAGAAAATATTTTAATCATGATATCAAACAGTAAAGGGCTACAAATACTGCCGTGTGGTGCCCCATTCTCTATTTCAGAGAGACTCGACTGAAACTTGCCCACCCTGACTTAAATGGACTAACCAAAATAAATGCCAAAGAAAAAATGATACAATTTGCCTCCTCTCCTAATTTCCATAATCTAATCAGAAGTCCTTCCTTCAGTAAATATGATATGCCTTTTCAATATCAAAAAATACTGCAATTGCAATTTCTTAATTTACCCGCTCTTTCCTAATATCATCTTCCAAACATGAATCCAATATCATCCTCCTCTTCCAACATCCACTCTGATAAAATGCTATATCACCTCTGTTATCGACAATATAACTCAAACTCTCCGTTACCATGCGCACCAGAAGTTTACATAAATGAAACATGAACGATATACCCCTACAACTAGAAGGATCAGAGCTCCGAGAGTTTAGAATAGGCATTATTAATTACATTTCCCAGAAGCTGTGAAATTAACTACTTCAACGCACATACCTGCTGAAAGAAATTTTATACTACAAATGCATCATACGTTTCATCCACATTCATAACTCTATACACGGCCTCCTTCCTTATAAAACTAGCAACACCACCCCTGTAACAACTAACCTCTCATGCCTAACGGCAGTATAATCCTGCACAGAAAAAAATTAAAATGTGCAAAATAGCGATGTTTCCTAAATACATATAACATCGGGAGAATCCGTCAAATTAAATAATATTAAGTGCTCAAAATATTAAATAATTAGGGGCTACAAATACTTCCTTGTGAATTCCCAATTACTGTCTCATAGAAACCCGAATGTAACTCCCACCGATACCAGCACAGACCGTCTAAATATAAAACTTGGAAAAAGTTGTGCAATCTCTTCCTCAATCCTCATTACCACAATTTAATGAAAAGTCCTTCCTTCAATAAATATCATATGCTTTTCAAGATCAAAAATGTTGCTATTAAAACATCCATATTTAATTATGCTTTCTTACTGCGCCACAACACAATCTTAAAGCCTGTGCTTGATCCATAAGACTCACAACCAGAATCACGAACAGATCGAATTAAACAAATATAAATGATCAACAAAGGTTTTCATGTTGCACCCCAAAAATGCCCGCATAGATGTCTGAGGAGATTTAATGCTCCTTGACATTTATCTATAATTTTACTGATAGGTGCTTCCATGTTAGCTTATTATCCATCCACATACTGAGAAATCTTACCACTGATACTTCCTCAAGAGATTAATTTTATAATTTCAAATCAAATGCAGGTCTGTTAATCCCGTTTGTAAAACACAAAACGACTTCTTTTTCCTCTTGCTTGCTTTTTCTCTCCACTCTTTCCTATAAGTGTATACCTCAGATAAATACTTTGTGGAGATTTGTGATATATATGATTATATGATATATATGTACAATGTCTAAAATACATCTTATGGAAATATTTGCTTGATGGTGAACTTCAATAAAAAAATTACAAAAAAAGAAAGTTTGAAATCCTGATCTATTTGTCGAATATATGTCCTATTATATGTAAATTGTATCCTATCTATCGTGAAATTGAAATTTCTACCTCTAATCTATAAAGCTACATCATCTGCATATTGTGATTTACCGCCCTGAGTACCTATCTCAGAAAAAAATATCATCAATCATAATATAAAAAAAATTATGCAGTCACATTCCCTAACTCATAGAAACACAACCATAACGTGCCTATGCGTACGATCACAGATAGTCCAAATAAATAACTCAGTAAAATTTTACAATCCCCTCTCACTCCTAATTTCCATAATTTAACCTTCCACGTATATCATATGCCTTTTCAAACTCAAAAAATGCTGCTATTACATCTTTATTTAACTGTACTTTCTTAATATCATCCTCCGCACATAATAGTGAATCCAATGCCCTCTACCCTTCCAAAACCCACTCTGATAATACGATATATCTCCCCTTTTATCCAAAATATAATTCAAACGCTCCATTACCATACATTCCATAAGTTTACATGAATGAGATATTAACGATATAGGCCTAAAACTAGAAGAGTCAGACGTGGAGATCCAAGGGTTTAGAATTGACACTACTGACAGTTTTCGCAAGTTGTGAAAATTAACCACTTCATCACCACTACCTGTTTAATGAATTATTTTTACTACAAATGCGACATACCTTTCATTCACAATCACAACTCTTTCTACTCCTCGTTTCCTTTTAAAACTGGCAACACCAGCTCTCCACCAACTTTTTTGATGGGACGGTGAGACTGGGAGGGGTTTACTGGGACTTTTCCAGAGTTGTCACTGAGCTGAGGACAGGCAGCTGGAAGGGATTTACATTGTGAGGTTTACTGTTTCTGGGGTATTGATCAGAGAGATCCACTGGTCTTGTGTTTCATGTCTTCCTGTGAAGTCTCTCACCGTCGGATCTCACTGCCTGTTGGTCAATAATTGGGTCTGATCACCTGAACCATTGACGACGGATCGCTGACGAGTGTTATCGAGTTGAAATAACGGAACCACTGGGTCTGAGGTTACTAAATCGTTCCTGCCTTTCCTCTGATACCTGTTGTAAATTGGGGCACGCTTGTCCTAAAGAATTGTCCCGGCCCGAAACAAGAGTTTGATTAATTTTATGGACGCTGTCTGACCTGCTGAGTTCCTACAGTATTTTGTGTGAGTTACTCCACCCTGTTTTCCTTCTCGGCCTGATCAGATGCTGAGTTTCCAGAGACCTGGTCAGTGACGTTTAAAGCAGTGAAACTAGACACATCTGCGACTGGAATCGGGTTCAGCACCGATCATTGTTGTACATGGAGCTCGTATTATCGCCGCTGTTTCACCACACATCGCCGTATCTCCATATTGAAGCAGGCAGGTCCGAGACGGTGTGACTAGTGTCAGATGTCGGAATTTCGGATGCTGCACGAAAATACTTACTCAATGACTCAGTCAAAATTCAGGGAGCGGGTGATCAGCGTGGTGGTATATCCAGTCTCCTTGGTGCTTCAGTTCATTAATAAATCCAGTTCCTGAGCACGAGCCAGAGGTAGCCGCAGTGTCTGCAGTCCAGGCTCCAGCCGTAATCAAGAGCAGATCCGATTAAACAAATTAAAATGGGCAAGAGCTCCAGAATACCAGATAGTCCTCAGAATGTTCCTTTATATTTTTCAGTTATTTTACTGATATGGTGCTTCAAAGCCAGCCTATCGTCCATCCACACGCCTAGAAATCTTACCGCTGACTCGTCTTCAAGTGTTCGATCATATAATTTCAAGAATGTATAGGTTTATTAATCCTGTTTGTAAAACATATAGCTTGTGTTTCGCTACTGAAAGCTTAAATATTCATCCATTAACCTACAGTTCAAACTTATTCATTGATAATCGCAGCCTATATCCACTAAAATGTAATTGTCTAACTCTAATCCGGAAAGCTCCTTCATCTGTACAAAGTAATTTACCCGCGTCACTACCTACCTCAGAGAAAAATCAATAGTCAGAATATTGAACAATAAGCTGATACAAATATTGCCTTGTGGGGTCCCATTCTCTCTCTGATAGAAACCCGAATATAACTCCCACCCTTACCTGTATAGACCGTCAGAAACAAATGATACAATCCACCCCTACTAATTTCCATAATTTAATCAAAAGTCTTTCCGTCCACAATATTGCTTTTTTCAATATCGACAAATACAGCTATTCCATCATCGTGATCAACAGTACTTTCCTTATATCATCTTCCAAATAGAAAACTGAATCCCATGCCATTCTACAGTTCTGAAATCCACGCTTATAAATGATCCATCACATCTCTCTTCCCAAACATAATTCAAATGCTCAATTAACAAACGTTCCATAAGTTTACACACATAAGATATTAAGGATACAGGCCTATAATTAGAAGTATCAGGCGGGGAGCTCCCTGGTTTCAGAATAGGCACAAGGGCTGGCATTTTCTACCTGCTGAATGAAATATTTCTACTCCACATGTCACCTACGTTTCATTCACATTCACGACTCTGTTTCTTTCCTTTCAAACTGGGAACAACACGCCTCCACCAACTAGCCTGCCATGCCTAATGACAATAAAATCTGGCACAGAACAAAAAAAAATTAAAATGTGCAAATGACCAGGATTCCGGAATGCATATCAGATCGGGAGAACTTGACAAATGAGAAATAAATTATTAAAGACTTGACCATGAGAAGTCAGGCTTCTTCGGTAATATTTTCAATCCCAGTATGTACCTTCATACGTAGAATGGGATACAAATGCACCACCCATCAGAGATTCATTTACAGCTTCCTACATAACACCTAGATACCATTCTGCAGTTTTCACAAAGATTTTGATTTCCTCTGTAGGACGAAATGTCGGAGCAGTAAAATTCTACCCATCCTTTATAAACATCATATCACAGACTTCATTTTCCCTGGCGTTAAAGTAACCTGAGTTCGAGAACTGTGATGCCGACATATACTCACTGACGTCACAGTCTGGGTAGTAATCTCGTGATAGCTGCCTGTGCCACGTGCTAACGAGCGCAAGAATCGCATTATCAGGCATATTAATGCGTGGCTGGGAGACTGGTGTAGGGGGCAGTGCTTCCGATTCCTGGATCATTGGGGCATTCTGGGGGAGGTACGACCTGTACGAAAAGGGCGAGTTCCACCTGAACGCAATGGAGTCCAATGTCCTAGCAGGCAAGTTTAATAGAGCTGTTAAGGAGGGTTTAAACTAATTTGGCAGAGGGAAGGGAACCGGAGTGATTGGGCTGAGGGAGGGGAAAACAGAAGTAAATCAAAGATAGCGTGCAACAGAGATGATAGAAAGGACAAGCAAGTGATGAGGCATAATCATAGCCAGTGGGATGAATTACAGGGCCACAGAGGCAGATCAAGGAAGACGACTGAAATCTGAATGAAAACAGAAAGCAACATATACTGTACTGAAAATGTTGTATTTGAATACACGCAGCATAAAAAGGTAAAGTGGACAATCTTGAAATTCAGCTACAGATTGGCAAATATGACGTTGTGCCCATCTCTGGAACTAGGCTAAAAGATGGCTGCCATTGGGTGTCGAATGTCCAAGCACATACTGTGTATACAAAGCAGAGGTCAGTAGGCAGAGCGGGTGTTGGGGCCCTGTGTATAAGAAATAACATTAAATCATTAAAAAGGGATGACATTGGATGGGAAAAATTTGCTCCTCTATGGGTTGAGTTAAGAAATGGGGAGGAAAAAAGGAACCTAATGGCGGTTGTATACAGGCCTCCAAACATCAGCCGGAATGTGGATTACAAATTACAGCAGGAGGTAGTAAAGGTGAGACAGAAGGGCAACGTCATGATCATCGTTGGGGATTTTAACATGAAAGTGCATTGGGAAAACAAAGCCAGTGCTGGAAATCAAGGAAGAAAATCTGTCGGGTGTCTAAGGGATGGTTTTAAGAGCAGCGTGCTGTTGAGCCCACGAGGGGTCGGCTGTGCAGGATTGGGTGTTGTGCAATGATCCGGAGCTGATAAGAGAGCTTAAGGTTAAGGATTCCTAAAGGAACAGTGATCTCAATATGATCGAGCACACTTTGAAATTTAAGGAGTTGAAACTAAATTCCACTGTGTCGGAAATTACAACGGCATGAGAGGGGACCCAGGTAAGGTTGACTGGAAAGGGACACGAGTAGGAAGGCCATTAGAACAGCGTGGCTGAAGTTTCTGCCAAAAATGGTGGAAGTGCAAGAGAAATATATAGTTTTCCAAATAAGAAGAAATTCCGAATGTAAGAAGTGAAGTCCGAGCCAAAGTTAAAGCAAAAGAAAAGGCATACAAGGAAGGCAAAGCTAGCGGGAAGATAGAGGATTAGGAAGCTGTTAAAAACTTGCAGAAGGAAACTAAGAGGTACATTAGGAAGGAAACGATGAATTATGAATGGAAACTTGCGACTAATTCCAAAGGTTTTTTAAGGCAATAAAGGGTAAAAGTATGCTGAGTGTAGATATAGGACCAATAAAAAAATGATGCTGGAGATATTGTAATGAGAGTCGCAGAGATGGCGGAGAAACTGAATGCGTATTTTGCATCTGTCTTCACAATGGCAGACATCTGAAGTGTACCGGGCATTCAAGAGTTTCAAGAAATTTAATGGCCTGAGGGTGGATAAATCTCCTGGATCTGACGGAATGCTGGACTGGGTTCTGAAGGAAGTAGCTAAAGAGACTGTGCAGGCATTAACAATGATCCTTCAAGAATCGACAGATTCTGGCATCGTACCGGATGACTGAAAAAAATGCAAAAGGTACTCTGCTATTTAAGAAGGCTGGGAGACAGCAGAAAAGAAACTATTGACTTGAAAGCCTGACTTCAGTGATTGAGAAATTGCTGGAATCGATTGCTATGGATGAGATTACGGAGTACCGGGAGGCACATGACAAGATAGGCCAAAGCCCGCCTGGCTTCCTGAAAGAAAAATCCCGCCTGACTAAACTACTGCATTTTTTTGAGGAAATTACAAGCAGGGTAGACAAAGGAGATGTAGTAGACGTGGTGTACTTGGATTTTCCGAAGGCTGGTTAGCAAGATAGGGGTATTTTAGCATGGGTGGAGCATTGATTGATCGTCAGAAAACAGAGAGTGGGAATAAAGGGATCCTATTCGGGCTGGCTGCCGTTTACCAGTGGGGTTCCACAGGGGTTGGCGTTGGGACCGCTGCTTTTTACGATGAATGTCAATCATTTGGACTATGGGATTAATGGATTTGTGGCTAACTATGGCGAAGATAGATGGACGGGCGGGTAATGTTGAGCACACTGAAACCCTGCAGAGAGACTTAGATAGTTTAAGGGGTTTGAGCAAAGATCTGGCAAATGAAATACAATTTTGGAAAGCGTATGGTCATGCACTTTGGTGGAAGAAATAAACGGGCAGACTATTATTTAGATTGAGAGAAACATCAAAATGCAGAGCGGCGAAGGGACATGGGAGTTCTTATGCAGCATACCCTAAAGGTTAACCTCCAGGTTATGTCGGCTGTGGAGAAAGCGAATGCAATGTTGGCATTCATTTCTAGAGTTATAAAATGCGAAAACCGGGATGTGATGTTGAGCCTGTATGAGTACTCCTGAGACGACGCTTGGAGTATTGTGTGCAGTTATTGTAGAAAGGATATATTGACATTAGAGAGGGTTCAGAGAAGATACACGAGGATAATTCAAGGAATGAAGGTTACCATATGAGGAACGTCTGGCACCTCTTGGGCTGTATTCCTTGCGGTTCGGGAGAATGAGGAACAATTGTTAAAAGGTCTGAACAGATTAGATATCGCAAAGCTTTATCCCGTGGTAGGCGAGTCTAGAACAAGTGGGCACGACTTCAGGATTGAAGTACGTCCATGTAAAGCCAATGCGGAAGAAAAGAAGATTTCTTTAGTTAGATGGTGGTTAATCTGTGGAATTTATTGCCACAAGTGGCTGTGGAGGGTAAGTCACTGGGTGCATTTAAAGCAGAGATAGATAGGTTCTTGATAAGCTTGGGCATCAAAGGATATGGAGTGAAGGCAGGGGTGGGGGGCATCACTGGAAGAATTGGATCCACCCTTGATTGAATGGCGGAGCAGACTCGATAGGCCTAATATCCTACTCCTGCTCCCATATCTTATGGCCTTACGGTCTTATAGTCTGTTTTCTGTCTGGTTACAAATATCAACACTTCCACCAGTAAAAGCGGAATCTCCAGTGGCCACCCGTTTTAAATCCACTTCCCATTCCCAGTCCGATATGTCAAACTCCTCTACTGTCGTGTTGAGGCCACGCAGTTCTGAGGAACAACACCTCATACCCATCTGTGTGGTCTCCTACCTGATGGCATAAACATCAGATAATGCCCAGCCGCCCTCTCCTTCACCAGTACCCACCCCTCTCTCACCCATCTCCTTACCAGCCCATCGCCTCCCACTGTTACTCCTGCAACTTTTCCTGTCTCCATGGTGTTCTATCCATATCTATTAGATTCCCAGTGCTCCGCCCTATGTTTCTATCACCAATCAATCTCCCTGGTATTTATTTCACACCCTCCCCCTCCCGGTTTCACCTGTCACCTCCTGTTTCTCTGTCCACTCCCTCACTTTTAAGTCTACTCCTCAGCTTTGTTTTTCTCTCTGTTGTCCTTCCGAGTGGCCTCGTTCCGAAACGTTGACTGCATTTTTTCCCATCGATGTTGCCTGGCCTGCTGAGTTCCTCCAGCATTTTGTGTGTGTTGCTCCGATATCCAGCTCCTGCATATTTTCTCTGGTGTGTGATTGATCTGTATGCCATCAGGTTAAAGCTGACCCTTTACGGAACACGAGGGGTTGCTTTTCCACACTGGGTTTTGCCTCATCATGGCCACGGACAGACATGTCAGAATGGGAAACCGAATGGAAATGGATGGCGGGGCCAATGGGAAATCTCGTCTTATGCAGCGGGCGGAGTAAAGGTTCTCGACAAAACAGACCCCAATCTGTGTTGCAGATGGACACACATCGGGAGCACTCCGGAGACTCACGGGTGAAGTGTCGCATCTGCTGGATGGACTGTTGGGGGCCCTGAATGTTTGTGGGGGAGGAGGTGCAGGCTCTGTCCCGCAGGAGGGAAGTCAGTGAGGTAGAAAGAGGGAACAAGGGAATGATCCCTGCTGCATGAGGGAGAGGAGACGGAGGGGAGAATCAGTTTTGCATCACCCTCGGTACTGGGACCAGTGCACAGTTACTATCAAGCCTCCTTATGACTCAACCCCTCCAGTCCCGGAAACAAAAGCCATGACGTCTTACTGCGTTAGTCGCGTCCTTCCTGAGATGGCCGACAAGAGATGCACACAGTCCTCCAGCGTCGTCCCACCAACATCGAACAGTACAGCTGGGAACACGCCCTGATCCTCACTGTGTAGTTCTGAACCAATTGAACTGGTCATTTCATGTCTTACTAAACCGATCCCTTCTGACTACTCAAGGTCCATATCCCTCCATTTTCCGCACATTTATGTGGTATTTAATACCCACCATCACATCTGCCTCCACCACGAACCCTGACATTCATTACAGACACCCACCACTACTTCAATATATATAGTGCAAAATGGACTAATGAGCCAGTGTTCCCCCTTTCACATTCAATGCATGCTCTCTGGTATTAGACAGTCTCTCCTTAAAAACAGCCACTCTGTCTGTGCCTCTCTGTGCCTCTCGTATTCCGATAAACTTCTCTCAGACCTCTATCAGCCTCTGCCACTCCAGGAAAAAAAATCCCTGCTGTGCAATCTCTTCTTATCAAGCATCAACCTGGTAAACAACTCACTGTCAAAACCTTGACATTTTTCAGATTAAAAAATTGCAACAGTTCAGAAGCGATGAAACAAGAGTTTTACAAAACTGTAACATAACGACCTGAGACTTGAACTCAGTGCCTCGGCTACTAAGGAAAAGCAGGCCCGACACCGCCTTTCCCACCCCATCACCCCTTGCAGCCGGTTTTAGGGTGTGATGGACTGGGATCTCCCACAATCCTGGTAAATCTCCTCTTACTCTTCCAGACAAGATATCCCTTGTATAGAAAGCTGCACAGAACTGAATGCAACATCTCAAGAAGCATACCAGGTCAGACACAATCTATCGAGTGGAATATCGTCGATTTTTCACCTTTAGCTTTGACACTGGCTCTTCCAGGCGGATGGTTCCCATCAAAATAGTGCCATCTTCTGTAAAACGTGACTTCGGTTGAATGTATATCTCAGCCTGATGGCCACAAGAGCTGAAGACACTTTTCCCTGCTGTAGGAGTCTATTACTAAACCTTTCCTGTCCTGTACTTATCCACAATGTTAGTTTTAAAATTTCTATCCGTACAGGGCTACTAATGAGTTAGTGTTTGGTCTCTTGAAGAGCAGTAAAGTGGATAACACCCCAGGACCTGGCGAGATATACTGCAGATCACTGATAAAGGCAGGAGATGGCACTGTTGCCCATATCGACAAATGGACGCTTTCTGATGTTCATTCTGTGCTGCCCTCCACTGTTCGCTCAGTGAAAGGACAAGCTGAAGCAGGACAATCGGCAGTCATGCCAGTTGTTTTCCTGTGACAATATGGAATATGTGCTCCTTGTAGTGTGCTGTGTTTTGCTGGTAATGTGTTTTGCACCCCGGACCCAGAGGAATGCTGTTTTGAATGACGATATTCGTGTATGATTGAATGATAATTAAATTTAAACTTCAACTCCTGCATCCTTTCAATGTCCTGTTGTTACCTACGACAATCTTCCACACAATCCACAACTCCACCAACCTCCATATCATCTGCAAACTTACTAACTCCACCCTTCCACTTCATCATCCAAATCATAAAAGCAGTGGTCCCAGAGCAGATCTCTGCACAAAGTCACTGGGCACCAAACACCATGGAGAAGCTGCTCCATGTTCAACTATTCTCTATCTTTTATGGAAACATCAATGCTGTATCCTCCTGCCAAGTTTCCCTGGATACAACTTCTTCTGACCTTCTGAAGGAGCTTACCACAGTGAACATTAAATACCTTACGAAAATCCATTTATGCCAGCTCGATTTCTCTGCCTTTATCGATAATGCTTAGCCTCATCCTCACATAATTCAATCAGATTCTAGAGGCACGGCCGGCCCCTCACAAAGCCATGTTTACGATCTGCAATCGGATTATGGTTCTGAAAATTCTCATAAACCGTGTCTCCACTTTATTCCAATCGTTTACCACTGAAGGAAGACTCATTGGGCTATAACTTTCAGGGTTACCCCAACTCCATTTCGAGAAGAATGAAATAATATTCCCACCCTCCAATCCTCTGACACTAATTCAGTGACCAAGAAAAAAATCACTCTGTTTATTCTGAACACCTACACGGACGAATCACTGCTCTGAACAAATGCCTGAAAACTGCGCGGCACTTTAACTCCTTTACTTTTGTAAAATGCACACTATGAATCCTTGGATTTAAAAAGGAAAAATCACATACCCTTTCTTTAGTTTATTAATGGAAGGGTATAAATGAAATACAGTGCATCAAAGAAATTTTTCACGTTTCGTAAACTTTTACTCTCCTGCCTTTATTACAAATCCATTGTCCATAAACCCACATGAAAGGTGGGTCTTAATCCCTATTCCGTCATACGCATGTTCCACATCTGGTCTGGCTATTTGGTTGAATGCACATCTGCAGTTAACACGAGAAGCTTGAAATTCTCCGATGGCGTCAAAAGTTGTCAGTTCTTCAAATGCTTCTTTTCTAAGCACATAATACACCATATCAGTGAACATTTCAATTCAACCAGTTGTATCTTTCTCAGAATTTAGCAGGCCAACCAACATCTTGAAAAATAGTAAAGGGTCAACATTTCAGTCTGACTCTTCAACCCTCTTTCTCTCTTCTAATCTCTCTCAGTCTCTCTCTCTCTCTCCCAAATGTCTCTTCTCCCAGTCTATCTCACATCCTGCACTCTGTCTACCAGCCTCTCTGCAATCGTTTTCTCCCTTTCCCCCTTACTCTCTCGCTCTCTCTGAATAATAATCTGCATTCCTGAGTAAGAATACCCATCCCTGAGTAAGAATCTCCATCGCCGTGTAACAATCGCCATCCCTGAGTAATACTCTCCATCCTTGAGTAAGAATCTCCAACCCTGAGTAAGAATACACATCCCTGAGTAATACTCTCCATCCCTAAGTAAGAATCTCCAGGACTGTGTAAGAATCTCCATTCCTGAGTAAGAATCTCCATCGCCGTGTAACTATCGCCATCCCTGAGTAATACTCCCCATCCCGGAGTAAGAATCTCCAGGCCTGTGTAAGAATCTCCATCCCGGAGTAAGAATCTCCATCCCTGAGTAATTATCTCCATCCTTGAGTAAGAATCTGGATCCCCGAGTAGCAATCTCAGCCCTGAGTATGAATCTCCTTGGAGCGATGGAGGATGAGAGTTGGCCTGATAGGTGTATAAGATGATGAGAGACATTGATCGTGTGGATAGCCAGAGGTTTTTCCCGGTGTTGAAATGGCTAACACGAGGGGGCCAGAATTTTAAGGTGCTTTGAAGTAGGTACAGGGGGATATCAGAGGTAAGGTTTTCACAGAGTGGTGGGTGTGTGTAATGCACTGCCAGAGAAGGTAGTACAGGCGGATAAAATAGGGTCGTTTAAGAGACTCTCAGATAGTTATATGGAGGTTAGTGAAAGAGAGGGCTATGCATTACGGAAATTCTAGGCAGCTTCTAGAGTAGGTTACAGGGCAGTCAGAACATAGTGGGCCGAAGGGCCTGTAACGTGCTGTAGATTTTCTATGTTTCTGACAAAAATTCGGCTTCTACTTCTAAACTTGCGGGCAAAAATGTTGATGTATTGTATATAACTATACATTAATACAAGTACTTACGATGAATGCAATCAGTGACAGGGTATTTCTAGTTGATGTTATTTCGTATAACCTCTTTGAACAAATCGATTGTAACTGTAGGTATTCGCATTTTTTCAACCGTGGTTGCGTTCTTTGTGCTCCCTCGGCCAGCTTACCTTTTCATCGTGCGTCGCCCTGTTTCACCAGATGTTGGATCAACATTTCATTGTTTGTTAGTTAATCTGTTCTACTCTTGCTGACAATTTTGCCTGTCGATTTAGACTGGTCTTGATCTCCCCGATCTCCCCGCATCTCTGAACGTGAAGAAGTATTGTGAAGATATGCTACTGTAAAACGCTGTACACCGGGGCCAGCTGATCTCCCTGTCTCCTGTCTCTCCGTCTCCCTATCTCCCCGTCTAATATTCTGTGCCTGACAAATGGATCCCTTGAAGCACAGTGGAATACCATCTAATTGATAGACACCCCAAAAGTTTCAGTCACCATTTTTAGGAGAAGCTAACTCCCACAAGCGGTCTAAATATTAACTCACTAAATTAATTGTATCTGTTCCCGCGTTGTTTGCACCTGTCTGACGTAATCGTTTTGTACATAACTTAAAAACATTTATATTTTTAAATCTGTTGCAATCTGTCCCTGTGGAATCACTGAATGGTATTAAAAACCTCAGGCATGCACTACCTCAGCATTTTATTCCGAGGGATCGCCTGTAGCACAGAGGGAAAAATCACTGGACAGAGAAAATGCCTGAAATTTTGGATAGGTACAGGAGTGTGCAGAAAGTATTGTACGTGTTCATCGCCGTCATTGGAGTTCCTGGTGAGTGAGCAGAGCACTTCATGTTTGGATTTTGTGTTTGCTAACCCGTTTGAACCTGTTTACGATCATTTGTCAAGCTTACAACTTGACCATCATTGCACAAGTGTCCTTCAGAGATATCGATCCTGTCAGTTCAACCTTCTGAATTTTCATATTTAATGACCGGCGGAACTAAACTCAAACTCATGGGATGGACTCGACTGTTGTTCTTGCCTTGAATGACACCTTGCCCAAATTTGTCCAAGTGCTGAGGACAGACAGCTGCCCGGGAAGGTGTGACTGGGATGGTTTTAATGATACTACGTCCAGTGTTGTGCCAGTGCTGAGGACAAACAGCTGCCCGGGAGGTGTGACTGCGATGGTTTTAATGGTACTACGTCCAGTGTTGTACCAGTGCTAAGGACAGACAGCTCTCCGGGAAGGTGTGACTGGGATGGTTTTAATGATACTACGTCCAGTGTTGTGCCAGTGCTGATGAGAGGCAGCTCTCCGGGAAGGTGTGACTGGGATGGTTTTAATGATACTACGTCCAGTGTTGTGCCAGTGCTGAGGACAGACAGCTCTCCGGGAAGGTGTGACTGGGATGGTTTTAATGATACTGACGTCCAGTGTTGTGCCAGGGCTGAGGACAGACAGCTCTCCGGAAGGTGTGACTGGGATGGTTTTAATGATACTGCGTCCAGTGTTGTGCCAGTGCTGAGGACAGGCAGCTGCCGGCAATGTGTGACTGGGATGGTTTTAATGATACTGTGTCCAGTGTTGTGTCCCGTGCTGAGGACAGACAGCTCTCCGGGAAGGTGTGACTGGGATGGTTTTAATGATACTGCGTCCAGTGTTGTACCAGTGCTGAGGACAGGCAGCTCCCGGGAAGGTGTGACTGGATGGTTTTAATGGTACTACGTCCAGTGTTGTGCCAGTGCTGAGGACCGGCAGCTGCCCGGGAAGGTGTGACTGCGATGGTTTTAATGATACTACGTCCAGTGTTGTGCCCAGTGCTGAGGACAGACAGCTGCCCGGGAAGGTGTGACTGGGATGGTTTTAATGATACTACGTCCAGTGTTGTGTCAGTGCTGAGGACAGACAGCTCTCCGGGAAGGTGTGACTGGGATGGTTTTAATGATACTACGTCCAGTGTTGTGTCAGTGCTGAGGACAGACAGCTCTCCCGGGAAGGTGTGACTGGGATGGTTTTAATGATACTACGTCCAGTGTTGTGCCAGTGCTGAGGACAGACAGCTCTCCGGGAAGGTTGTGACTGGGATGGTTTTAATGATACTACGTCCAGTGTTGGGCCAGTGCTGAGGACAGACAGCTCTCCGGGAAGGTGTGAATGGGATGTTTTAATGATACTACGTCCAGTGTTGTGTCAGTGCTGAGGACAGACAGCTCTCCGGGAAGGTGTGACTGGGATGGTTTTAATGATACTACGTCCAGTGTTGGGCCAGTGCTGAGGACAGACAGCTCTCCGGGAAGGTGTGAATGGGATGGTTTTAATGATACTACGTCCAGTGTTGTGTCAGTGCTGAGGACAGACAGCTCTCCGGGAGGGGTAACAGGGAGCATTTAATGGGACTTGGTCCAGAGTTGTCCTGGTGCTGTAGTCAGGCAGCTATCCGAGATGGGGTGACAGGAAGTTGTTTACATTGTAATATTCATTTTTTTCTGAGTTATTGTTCAGAATGTAACCCCCTGGTCCTGTGTTTCACGTCTCCCTGTGGAGCCTGTCACAGCCGGATCCTCTGCCTGTGGTCATTTAACTGGTGTCCACCGATCTGCTGGCGAGTGTTATGATTGAACTGCGGTGTGGAATTTATCGATGAACGAGTCGCTCAGTCTCAGGTTGCCGAGTTGTTCCTGCTTCCCCTCTGAGACCCGTCAGAAATCGGGGCACCACTTTGTCCTGGAGAATGGTCTCGGCCAGAAACCAGAGATTGTTCAATTCCATGCATGCTGCCTGTCCTGCTGAGTTCCTTCAGTATTTTCTGTGCGTTGCTCTCTCTGTATCCCTTTTCGGTCCCATCAAATGCTGATTTTTGCAGAGGCCAGTCACGGCTAATTCAGTGAAACCGGCTCCATAAGTGACTGGAATCGGCATCAGCACCGATCATTATTGTTAGTGCAGCTCGTTTGTATCGCTGACGATTGCCCACACATCCTTTTATCTCATACTGAAGAAGGGAGTTCAGAGACAGCTTGCCCCGTGTCTGATGTTAAATTAACAGACTCTACCACTCCGGATCGTTTCGCTGAAATTCTATCCCGTGTTAAATCCTGTTGAATGCATTCGGTAACGTTCTTTTTTCTCTCTCTCTCTCTCCTCTCTCTCCTCTCTCTCTCTCTCTCTCTCTCTCTCTCTCTCTCTCTCCTCTTCATCTCTCATCTCTCTCTCTCTCTCTCCTCCTCTCTCTCTCTCTCTCTCTCTCTCTCTCTCTCTCTCTCTCTCTCTCTCTCTCTCTCTCTCTCTCTCTCTCTCCTTCCCCCTTCCCTCCCTCCTTCCAGTGAATGTAGTGGCGATTGTGATCCTGTCCCGGGGAAAGTGCGGCCTCTCTACCTGCACCACTCGCTACCTGGTGGCCATGGCAGCGGCGGATCTACTGACCATTGTCACCGAGGTCATTTTGTATCAGATCAATAGGTATTACTTCCCGTGGAGTTTTCTCAGCATCACCCCTGTGTGCAGTGCTATCGAAGTACTGACGTACTCGGCACACACTGTTCTGTATGGTTCACCGTCACTTTCACCTTTGATCGGTTTGTCGCCATTTGCTGCCAGAAGCTGAAAACAAAATATTGCACCGGGAAAACTGCGGCTGTGGTTCTAACAACAACCGGCGTACTGTCCTGTCTGAGAAACGTTCCCCGGTACTTTACTTGGAAACCCTGGGTGATCATCAACAATGTACCGTGGTTCTGTGATATCAAAGACAATTATTTCACTGATCCCCTGTGGGTGGGGTATGACTGGCTCGATGTGGTTTTAACTCCGTTCCTCACTTTCGCTGGGATCCTGCCTGCTCAACGCTCTGACAGTCAGGCACATTTTAGTGGCCTGTCGGATCCGTAAGGGGCTGAAGGGTCAGAGCAAGGGGGAGACCGCAGTGACCCGGAGATGGAGAGCAGAGGAGGTCTGTGGTTTTACTCTTCACCCTCTCCGGCAGTTTCATCCTCCTGTGGATGACACAGGTTGTAAATATCATATATTATCAGGTCTCAGGGAAAGGAATCAGTTTCAATGAGTCTGAATGGATCTTTCATTACGTAGGGTTTTTACTGAGGAATTTCAGCTGCTGCACGAACACATTTATTACGCGGTGACTCAGTCGAAATTCAGGAAGCAGGCGATCAGCGCGGTGAATTATCCCGTCACCTCGGTGTTTCAGTTCATTAACAAAGCCGCGTCCTGAGCACACGGCAGAGGCGGCTTCAGTGTCTCCAGTCCGGGCTCCAGCTCCTCACATTCACTGCCTGATCTCCCAGGTGTTATTCTCGGAGGACTGTCCCATCGACTAGTAGATACGGAATATTCGTATAGTGTGCGTGTTGGAAGGGGCAATGCACCGTCCGGGAGACTCAGTTCGTCACTGTATCGAGCGGATGTCAGTCCAAGAACTACTTTGAAATACCCTCCCACACGTTGATCCGTGGATGTGTCCATCTGTTCCCATTCCCAGCAACCGCAGAGTCCGACGTTCATGCAAATTGTGGGGGGGGGGGGTCTATTCTGATGCTGTTGGCTATTCAAATGTCAATCGCTGAAAAGAATTGTGGAGCAAAACACTCACTGATTATTATTTTCCTAATGAAAGGTAATTTCCCTCGATAATCTCCGTAGATTATACTAATTAAACCCAAGGAGACACCTTTTTTTCCTTTATCAGTGCGAGAGAGAACCTGTGGTATGTCGTATCCGGGTGAACGTGACGTCTTTGGGGTACTGCAGATCTGTTCATTTACCGATGCTTTGCTGCAGCTTGAGTGCTCGGAGGTGGGTGCCGATGCTTGTATTTGGTGGCGGAGCGGGGATTGTCGCTTTGCTTGCGCTTGAGTGCTCGGAGGTGGGTGTCGATGCTTGTATTTGGTGGCGGAGCGGGGATTGTCGCTTTGCTGCCGCTTGAGTGCTCGGAGGTGGTGTCGATGATTTTATTTGGTGGCGGAGCGGGGGATTGTTGCTTTGTGCAGCCGCTTAAGTGTGGCAGCGGGGAGCTGACCGCGTGTTTGGGAGTTCTTACATCTAACTGGGGACACTCTTCTGTTTTCATGGATGGTTGTGAAGGAAAAGTATTTCACGTTGTACATTGTCTCAATTTCTCTAATATTAAATGTACCTTTGAAACAATGCTGTTAATTAAATTAAATCACTTCCATAAATTAAGAAAACTTTTAAAAGAAAAACTATCACAGTGAATACTGTAATGACGACTGAATTTGATTTCATTCACCTGATATGCTTCAGCCCTGAAATAGTACGTGCTGAACTGTTTCGCAATGACAAACCTACACGACCGGGAATGGTGTTTTCCAACGAGACATAAGGAATAATTAAGCATAGTATGCCCAATACCTGTACCAAGTCGTGTCAATGTACAAACGTAATTCTTTCCCTTCTTGTTTTACCCCCTTCCCCCAGAAACCTAACAGTTATGTATTCTGTAAAGGTGCCTCCTTTTTATGCCCATTATCCCACTAGTCTTGCTATAATTATTAACCCACCAAGCCCTTTAGCTTCTGATTTGCTCGTTGAAAGGTCTGTATCCACAGTTTAAATATTAACAGCTTTTGTAACTAAGCGTCTGTGTGCAGGAACCCATAAGAAGTGGGCATAAAAGCCAATATCTTGCGTCTGCATAATATTTGATGAGTTTCCAACAGTAAGTCTGACAGACTGCCAGACTTAAAACATGTTTTTAAGACTCATCAAACCGAAAAGGCAATCTGAACACATTACAAACTTTACATGGACAAATTTCCTCCACTCACTGTAATGCTAAAATAATGGCAACAATTTCTACTGTATATGCTGATAAATGTTTGGTAAGTTGTTTATTGGTCGTAATTAAGGCACAAAACAGCTACAGCAAAATTACAAGTTATCTTGTGATTCTTCTGCAACAATGGTTAACATATCATAATACTTTTCCGAAATATACTGACGAACCAACAGACGCTCATGCATAACATAATGCATAGATTTATTAAACTGTGTGACCTGAAAATCGACAAGTCATAGGCGGAACAATGTGGGGTTTCAGAGAACGTACAGTGGGTCATATTGCATAATCCAACTACCCCGTCTTTCTAGCCTGATAAGATCCCAGCCAAATACACCTAAAAACACATTTCGTGTGATGTGGCCACAGTCTTCTAACAGGAGCTTGAACAGGATGATCATTTCTTTGTCCTTCAAATTAATCCAGTGTGTGAACATCAACTGGAATCTCCGCAATTTTAGTTGGCCCACTTCAACCAGAATCCCCACAGAATACCCATCTGAAAATATTTAATGTACCCTTATACTTATCAATTCTCTTCTGATATGGTGCTACCATACTAGCTTATCATTCATCCACGTCTGAAAATCTTCGAGAGTTTGAGCATATAATTTCAAATCAACTGAAGATCTATTAATCCCACATTAACTTGTTCATTAGCGACTGAGAGCTTAAATCCTCATACATCTCTCTATTGTTCAAAATTATTAATAGCTAATTGCATCTATATACAGTATAATTGCAATTTCCATCTCTAATCCATAAAGCTCCCTCATCTGCATATAGTGATTTACACACCACAGTGCCTATCTCAAGAAAATATCATTGATCATGATATTAATAATTAAGTGTTACAAATCCTGCCTTGTGGTTGCCTAATCTATATCTCATAGAAACCCGAATGTATCTCCCACCCTACCAGCACAGACCGTCCAAAATAAAACTCAGAGAATATTATGCAATCTCCCCACAATCTTCATTTCTATTATTTAATCAAAAGTCCATCCTTCCATAAATATCATGTGCCTTTTCAATATCAAAAAAATACTGCTATGAAACATTTTTATTTTACTGTGCTTTCCTAATATCATCCTCCAAACATAAAGTGAATTCAATGTCCTTCCACATTCCAAAACCCACTCTGATAAAACGATATACCTCCTTTTTTACCCAAAATATAATTCAAACGCTCCATTATCAAACTTTCCACAAGGTTGCATAATGTGACATTACCGATATAGGCCGATAACTAAAAGGATCAGATGGGAAACTCAGAGAGTTAGAATAGGCACATATTAATGTCATTTTCAAGAAGCTGTGAAAATTAACTACTTCAACTCCCCTACATGTTGAAAGAAATATTTTTACTACAAAATACCCCATACGTTTCATTCACATTCACAACTCTTGCCTTATAAAAACTGGCAATACCACCCCTCTACCAATTAACCTGTCACGCCTAACGACAATATAATCCCGCACAGAAAAAGGAACTTAATAGGTGCAAATAACCAGGATTCCTGAATACATATAACATTCAGAGAATCTGACAAATTAAATAATACTAAATAATCATAATATTATTAATAAAGGCTGCATTTATAGCCTCATGATTTCAAATCTCTTTCTCATAGAACCTCAATGTAACTCAAACCGGTATCAGCACAGACTGTCCAAATGTAAAACTTATAAAAAGTTATGAAGTCTACGCATAAATCCACATTACTATTATTTAATCAAAAGTCCTTCTTTCCATAAATATCATTTGCCTTTCAAGATCAAAAATACTGCTATTGCAACATCTATATTTAATTACCCTTTCTTACTGCACCACAACAGAATCTTAAAGCCTGTGCGGGTATCACATTCTAACATTTTAAAGTTTAAGATGAAGCTGATGCATAAGCCACACAGCCATAATGAAGAACAGATCGAATTAAACAAATACAAATGGTCAACAAATATTTTCGTGTAGTACCACAAGCATACACACATAGATGTCTGAGGAGTTTTAATTAATGCTCCTTTACATTATGAATTACTTTACTAATACAGTGCTTCCATGTCAACTTGTTATTCATCCACATGCCTGGAAATCTTACAAACTGACACTTCCTCAAGAGATTAATCATATAATTTCAAATCAAGTGCTGGATAGTAATCCTGTTTGCAAAACACAAAGTGTTTTAGCCACTGAAAATTTAAAATCCTCATCTATTTATTCACTGCTTGACGTATTAATTGTAAATTTCATCCAATTTTTACTACAATTGAAATTACTACCTCTAATCTATGAAACTACATCATCTGCATATAGTGATTTACCGATCTGAGTTCCAATCTCAGAGAAAATATCATTAATCATACTATTAATAATGAAGGGCTACAAATATTGCCTTGTGGGGTCCATACCGTATCTCATAGAAACACAAGCATAATGTGACCACCATACCATCACAGCCGTCCAATTAAAAAAATTCAGTGAAATTATACAATCTCCCCTCACTCCTAATTTCCATAATTTATTCAAAACCCTTCCTTCCATAAATATCGTATGCCTCTTCAAAATAAAAAAATTGCTGCTATTGCAATATCTTTATTTTACTGTGCTTTCCCAATATCATCCTCCAAACACAATGTCCTTCTACCCTTCCAAAACCTACTCTGATTAAACGATATATCTTCCCTTTTATCCAAAATATAATTCAAACGCTCCATTATCATACATTCCATACGTTTACATAAATGAGGTATTAACGGTGTAGACCTGCAACTAGAAGAATCAGACTGCTAGATCCCAGGCTTTAGAATAGGCACTACCGCTGACAGTTTCCACAGGTTGTGATAATTAACCACATAACCGCTACCTGTTTAATGAATTATTTATATGACAAATGCGACATATCTTTATTCACAATCACAACTCTGTATATTCCCCATTTCCTTATACAACTGGCACACCATCCCTCCACCAGCTAAACTATCACGACCACTAACAATGCACCACTGCACAAATGTGCAAATTTCTACCTAACATTCATAAAGCTCTACATATATTAATTTACACACCCCAGTACCTATCTCAGAGTAACTATCTTTAACCATAATATTAAATAATAAAGGGCTACAAATACTGCCTTTTGTGGCCCCATTCGCCATCTCACAGAAACACAAACATAACGTCCCCACCCGTACTTGCACAGATCGTCCAAATAAAAAACTCAGGCAAATTATGCAATCTCCCCTCACTCCTAAACTCCATCATGCAATCAAAAGTCCTTCCTTCCATAACTATCATTTACCTTTACAATATCAAAAAATACTGTTATTGCAACATCTTTATTTAACTGTCCTTTCCTAATATCATATCCCAACCTAAAACTGAACCTAATGTCATTCTGAGATTCACTCTGATAAAAAGCTATAGTAGACCGAAGTTATATTTGTTTTCAGCTTCAATCAGTCCACCAAAACAACCCGACGATGCAACACTTTCCAAAAAAAAATGTTGTCCGGTGTAATAAACGTACTTTGAGCTTTGAACTGCTGAACTCTAAGAACTTTCTGCAATAATTTTCCCACCACTGAAATAAGATTCGCTGGTATATATTTCCCAAGATTCTCCCCACTCAATTTCCTGAACAAAGGGAAAACGTTTGCCTCCCTACAATTATCTGCTCCTACTCCTGCAGCCAGTGAGGACATGAAGATCATGTCATGTCAAATGCACAGCAATCTGGCTTCCCAGCGTATCCCGTTCTGCATTAAACACATTATATTCCAGAAAATAGCCCTGGGGACCTACCTATCCTAACATTTTTCATAATCTCCAGCACATCTTCTTACTTAACATTGCCATGTTCCAACACTCTCTTCAGTCTCTCTTAAGCATTTTGCCTTTCACCTTTAACCGGCGACCACTGGTTGTAGTGGACCCATTATATTTTTAATGGTTGGGGTTGGTTTCAGTGGAAAAAATCCTTCGTGAAGTTACCCAATCTGTATCCCTCATAATGTTGTATATCTCCATCAAACCTTCCGCAACCTTTGATAATAAACATAAAAGAGTACAGCGCACGATCAGGCAATTCGGCCCTCAGTGTTGTGCCGAACCAACTAAAAAGTAAATCAAAAACACCCAAACACTGATCCGTCCGAGCAACACCACGTCTACCTCCCTTCCATCCATGAGCTTATCTGAACGTCTCTCAGCTTCCCCGAGTGCATTTGCCTCTGCCACCACACCGGGAAGCACATTCCAGGCATCCACGACTCTGAGTAAAATATTTACCCGTCACATCCCCCTTGATTCTACCCCCATCACCTTGAATGCACGCCCTCTGGTATTGGACATTTCAATCTTGGAGAAAAGATACTCAGTCCATTCTATATATATCTGCACCTTATAATCTTACTTGTCCTGTCGTTTTTATTTTTTGAAAAAGGTCGCGCACATCCTCTTTCTTAACGTTGACATATTCCAAGTCGCTTAATGGTCTCCTCACAATCGACAAGATCCCTCTCACTGGTGAATGTTCACATCTGTGCAGAACGCCTTAACGTTTTCCTTGATCCTACCCGTCAATGACTTCTCATGCCCCCTTCTAGCTCTTAATCACTTTTTTCCCATAAAGTCATTCAACACTACAGCAGGCACACATGTCCTTAGGCCCATCCAGCCCTGCCTACTGTTGGGCTTGAAATTCTGCCCTGTGTTCGTTTAGGAAGAGGGACAACCAACACCGGAATATTAGAAAACGTGGCTTTATTGCAGAATTCGTAACTGGCACAGCGAATCCACGGAGTCGCTGGAGAAGGCGCGTTTCGACTTCCCCTTACAATCTGCTCTTATTTATATCCCTTTTCCCCCCAGCACAACCCCCCGCTACATATTAGGTAATATCGGGCACTTGTGTCCATCTTATTGGCCCGATGCCATACACTCACGAGTTACCTGTTTCTTTTGTTTACAGAATCGCGTGACACTAATAGTTTCGGTGTAGCGGAATCCCCAGTTTCGCTTCCCCCCTCCCTCGCATTCCGGTCTCCTAATATTACGTGAGCCACTCCTGACCTGTAATGGCAGTCTCGAATTAACCCTAACATTAACCCTAACACTCCCTCCCTTGGCCTCCCAGAGGCCACATCCCTTACAAGCTTTTCCGCGGCTGCCGGATCAGGCAGGGAGGTGAGCGTCCCCCGGCACTCTTTGGCGTGTCCTCCCTATTTGCTTATCCTGATTTGTCCGACCTAGGGTCACAAAATATGGGTAGGGGTTCCCTAAACATCCGCAATTTTTACAAGTAGCATGCAACATTTCAGAAAACTTATTCAAGAAAAAATTCATAATCACCCCCCCCCCCTTGCCATGGTCCATTTCAGTCCGTGTCCTCCCATAGCGCATCCGCTTTCTGCGAGGGCCGTGTCCTCCCCTTCCACCGGGAACAAGGGTGCCTGGTACGCCGGTGGAGGTCCATTCTTTCCAGTCAAGGCTCGATCTATAGTCCGGATGACTAGGGTCCTGATACAGGGTATGCAACAACAACCACACGTGATAAAGATAGCAATTGAAATAGACAGTCCTAGAGCCGACTGTCCCAGAAACGCTCCCCACTTACCAAAGGTCTTATTCAGCCAATCTACCACTGGGTTGTTTACCCCAGATTGCTCTTTCAGCTCGTTGGCCAACGCCCGGAGTTCTATCAGGCTCTTAGTCAGCTTTCCGTCTGGTCCGCCCCGTTCCCCTCCAAACATCATCCCAGGAGGCACACCACTGCCCTCCCGCCGTTCGTTTATTGGGAAAGATGGGTGGATACCCTAGTCCGAGTGCCGCAAAGGGACACATGTAGACTTCGTATCCTTTCCATCCGGCCTCTGAACCTCCCCAGCAGTCAATCACATCACAAAGGTCAAATTGAAAAACTTTATCCCTCTTTGGGTCGGCGTCTAATATCACTCTGGCACCACAGGGGTCCGGCGCTCCCTGAACGAGACGTCCCAGGAGAGCGGTGATACTTATCCACCCCAACATCCAGCCACTCATCCTTGCCCGTTTCCTTCCCCGTGCCCTCTCCGTCAATCGTTTCAATTAGATTAATTTGGCTTCCTTTTGCGGATCTGGAGCAGTGAGAAAATGATGCCAGTTATTGTCCCCCTCCCTTCTTATCTTTTAATGCCCTGTTGGAGACCTCGGTGACAGGGTATAGACCATGCCACCGTTTTTCGTTCCAGGTGAGCTTCCCCGGGCCTCGGAGGAACACTTCCACTCCTACCTTGATGGTGTCCGACCCCTGCGGCTGCTCACTGTTAGATTATTGAACTCGCACAGTTATCAATTTTACCATATTTCTAAAAACTCTCATATACTCTGTCACTCAACACGCAACCGTCTGAGTTTTGGTAACTTGAAGTTGAAGTGCTCCATGGCTCCCTAGTACATGGAGAGGATCAAATGTGGGACAGTCGCCTTTCAAAACCTGACCTTCGCGTGGGAGATTTCTCCTCTTAACAACCAGTCTAAGGTAGGCGCCGTCAGTATCCCTGTGTACTACGGTGTACCGCGACACTTCTCTCCTTCTCACTCCTGAGACTTTTATGCCCTTCGGGGGCGGCGGGTACCCTCACTCAGAAGACTTTTCCACGGGCGGAGGATCTTCCTAAAAACAGATAAGAGTTAGTACTTACCAGTCACGATTCTGCACCGGGAATGATCTCTCCCAGGGTAATTTGGGGTTGGTGAGGATCCGTCAGCAGACAAGATCTAACTCGGTGATTTAACTATCTAGTGGAAGTCTTCGATATAACAGGCACTTCCTGACCTTAGTCGAGGTTGCGGCCGCAAGTTGTCTGCTGTCGGACCCGCCAGCCTGTGTTGTCTCTCCCTCCCCACGTCGGGGTCACCAAATGTTGGGCTTGAAATTCTGCCCTGTGTTCGTTTAGGAAGAGAGACAACCAACACCGGAATATTACAAAACTTGGGTTTATTGCAGAATTCGTAACTGGCACAGCGAATCGACGGAGTCGCTGGAGAAGGCGCGTTCTCCCTTCCCCTTACAATCTGCTCTTATTTATATCCCTTTCCCCCCCCAGCACAACCCCCCGCTACATATTAGGTAATATCGGGCACTTGTGTCCATCTTATTGGCCCGATGCCATACACTCACGAGTTACCTGTTTCTTTTGTTTACTGAATCGCGTGACACTAGTAGTTTCGGTGTAGCGGAATCCCCAGTTTCGCTTCCCCTCTCCCTCGCATTCCGGTCTCCTAATATTACGTGAGCCACTCCTGACCTGTAATGGCAGTCTCGAATTAACCCTAACATTAACCCTAACACTACCCATTTAAGCCCATCAACCTGCACCAGAACCATAGCCCTCCATACGCCCGCCATCGATGTACCAATCAAAACTTCGCATAAACAATGAAATCGAGCTCGCGTGTACCACTGGCGGTGGCAGCTCATTTCACATTATCACCACCTTTTGAGTGAAGACATTTCCCCTCGTGTTCCCCTGAAGCATTTCACCGTTCACCCTGAAGCCATGACGTCTGGTTGATGTCCCACTCATTTTTTAATGGGTGGGATTGGTTTCAGTGGAAAAAGCCTACTTGCATCTACCCTAACGATACCCCTCATATTTTTTTACATCTCCATCAAATCCCCATCAAACTTCTAGCTTAAGCATCGAGCATTACAACACAGGAACAGGCGATTCGGCCCTCAATGTTGTGTCGAACCAAATAAGAAGTGAATAAATAACAACCAAACACTGCTCAGTCCGAGCGACACCACGCCCATCTTCATTACATCCATGCGTCTATCCGAACGCCTCTTTAAAAGTCTGTACTGCATTTGCCTCTACTGACACCCCAGCAAGCGCATTCCAGGCATCCCTGATTCTGTAAAAACTTACCGCCCATACCTCCATGAATCTGCCCCCTCTGACCTAGAAATGGATGCCTGCTGGGATTGGGCATTTGAACTTTGTGGAAAATATACTTGGTCCACTCTATGTCTCATAATGTTAAAAACCTCTATCAGATCTCCACTCAGTCTCCGATACACCAGAAGAAACAACCCAAGTCTCCCCAGCCTCTCGTGACAGCAAATGCCCTTTAAACCAGACAGCATCCTGGTAAATCTCTCCTGCACTCCCTCCAGAGACTCTGCATCCTTTCAATATTGAGGCGACCAGAAACATTCGCAATACTCCAGCCGTGGCCTCACCAACATACCCAAACTTGTGCTCACCCAAACCAGCTAACAACCCCACATTCACATTACATTACCCGAGAACAAGAATCATTTCAAGCAGATCATAAAACAGCTGCCCCCCACCTTAAATCAAATAGCAAGAACAAGGGTCAAATTTTAAAGTGCATTTGTTCTTAAAGTATCTATAAATGAAACAGCCTTGCGATTCATTACACCCCCAAATCCACGGACTCCCCAAATAGGCCAATACACCCAAATTTGTGCGCAGCCCCAAATGTTCCCAAATCCCTGTGCATCCTCAAACGCCCAAAGTAGTGTGCACCCCCAAATATTCACCGACACTCCAAAATCCGTGACGCATTGCGAAATCTGTAACCCATCCCGTAACTGGTTAAATGAACCAGCAGAAACGGAGGCTGGTTTTGCTATAAAGAAAACACTATTTCATTAGTATCTACGTATTATACTGATAAAAAAACAGATAAATCAAAGAGGGTTTGCAGAGTTCATACATATATAATTGTGAAAATATAAACCCAAAACTTCTTCAAGCTCAGGTGGTAAATGATACAGTCTTACGATGGTGTAGGAACGAAGTGAGTTCAGTTCTTGATATTGGGTTGAGCCAGAGGTGTCAACCTACCGGCCCGCGGGATGACTGGGGGGAAAAAAGTATTTTCACATTGTGGGCCGAATGTGCTGTACTATTCTATGTTCTATGTTCTTTCCTAGCGGCGCGGCAAGTTCTGGAGCACACGTCCCCAGTGCTGTTGGTAAGTACAGGATGGTCATATCATCGACTCTTACAGCAGGGAAAAGACCCATCAGCCCATGTGCTCATGCGACCTACATGTACATTCAAGGTTATTCCCGCCCCAGAGCAGCCAGATGGAACTAGATTAAATGTACACCTGGACGCATGGAAAGGTTGGGTCGAAGGGTCGGTGTCCACGCTGTAAAGGAGGGGTCTCGTTCAAACATTGACTCTATTCCTCTCAATAGATGCTGCCTGACTGGCCAAGTTTCTTGAGAAGTTGCATTCAGTTCTGCTCAGCATTCTATACAAAGGATGTTTTGTGCTGCAGAGGAGATTCATCATGATTGTGCGGGCCTGCGTCCATACAACCATGAGACATCGGAGCAGAATTAGTTATCCAAACCACCTGTTACGCTTTCCGTCATGGCTGATCCCAGATCACACTCAACCTCAAACACCTGCATTCTCTCCACATCCTTCGATGCTCTGGTCAACTTCTGTCTTAAATACACCCACAGACTCAGCCCCCGCCGCAGTGTGTGGAAGAGCATTCCGCAGGTTCACTACTCTTGTGCTACAAAATTCCTCCTTTCCTCTCACAAACAAGAGAAAATCTGCCGATTATGGAATCCAGGCGACACAAAAAATGCTGAAGGAACTTAGCAGGCCAGCCAGCGTCAGTGGAGAAAAGTACAGTCGACATTTCGGGAAAAAAACGATGTGGAGTGGTTTTAAAAGGTGAGGAAGGGGCGAGAGAAAGACAAGGTGATTGATGAAACCGAGGGTAGGGAATAATGAAATAAATAGCTGGGAAGTTGATTGGTGAAGGTGATAGAGGGCTAGAGAAGGGAGGGTGGTCTGATTGGTGGGGATAGTCGGCCATGGAAGAAAGAAAAAGTGGGAGGCGATGGGCAGGTAAGGTAAGAGAGGGAAAATGGGATGAAGACTGGTGAAGGTGCGGGGGGGGGGGGGGGGGGAGCATTACCAGAAGTTCCAGAAATCGATGTTCATGACATCAGGTTGGAAGCAACCCAGGCGGAATATAAGGTCTTGTTCCTGTAACTTGAATGGGGCCTCATCGCGATAGTAGAGGATCTTCTGGTGGACGGAGCACAGGTGCTCGGCGAAGCGGTCTCCCAACCTCCGTCGGGTCTCAGCGTTAAACAGGAGGAACAGCAGGAGCACCGGACACAGTACACCATCCCTACAGCCTCACCATTGAAGTGTCGCCTCACCTGGAAGGACTGTTTGTGGTCCTGAATGGTAAAGAGGGTGGAGATTTCGGGGCGGGTGTTGCATTTGTTCTGCTTCCGTGGATAAGCCCCAGGAGGGAGATCAGTGAGAGGGTCTGATTTATGTGCTGGTGGCGAAGGCTGTTGGGGTGGAGAAACCTATCCCGGGTAGGGTGGCGGGAGGATGTTGGGATGGTGAAACCTATCCCGGGTAGGGTGGCGGGAGGATGGCGTCAGAGCAGACGTGCACGATATGGAAGAGATGCGGTTGAGGGCAGCGTTGATGGTGGAGGAAGGGAAGCCTCTTTCCTGAAAAAGGAGGACATCTCCTTCGCTCTTGAATAAAAAGACTCATCCTGAGATCAGATGTGCTGGGGACGGCGGAACTGAGAGAAATGCATCGCGATTTTACAGATAACAGGATGGGAATAGTTATAACCCTGGCAGCTTTGAGAGTCCGTGGGTTTGCAGTAGACATCAGTGGATAAGCTGTCTCCTGAGACAGAGTCAGTAAAAACAAGGAAAATACTGAAAGGTTGCGCCTCAATTTTGAGACTGCGCCCTCTAGTGCTGGATACGCTCACCAGAGGAAACATCCCCTCCACATCAACCCTATCTAGTCCATTCAACACTCGGTAGGTTTCAATGAGATCGCCCCGCATTCTTCTGAATTCCAGTAAGTACAGGCGCAATGCCGCCAAATGCTTCCCGTATGTTAACCCGTTCATTCCCGGAATCATCTTGGTGAAATTCCTCTGAACTCTCTCCGAGGACAACACTTTTTTCTGAGATACAGGGCACAAAAATGTTGACGATACTCCAAGTACAGCATGACTAGTGCCTGATAAAGGCTCAACGCTACCCCTTTGCTTCTGTATTCATGGGCTGATCTACAGAGGGAATCCGAGTTCATAACTCCCAGATAGTGGTTCCAGTGTCAGGCAGTTGTGTTGCAACTCTATAAATCTCCATTTTAACCGCATCTGGAGAATTGCATTTTAATGTTGGAATAATGCAGAAGCTTTGGATGGTAATTAGAAGACGCTTAACAAGATGCTGCCTGGATAAAGTAAGACTGGACAATCCGGGGGAATTTGCTCTGTACGGGTGAGGCTGTGGGAAGCCCTACAGAAGTTTATGGGTACCTGAGAAGCACAGACAGAGCGGACAGCCGGTATTGTGTCTCTAAGTAGGAAATCTCTACTACCAGACGACACGCACTTCAGCAGAAACGGGGAACAGTACTTCACTGGTCCTTTTTGCGATGTTTGTGTATTTTGTAATTTAGTGTAATTTTCCTCTCTTTTCACGACACTGCTGTTGTAAAGCTAACACCTTATAATAGACTGTAATGTTAAACTGTAATGTTTAAGTAGATGTGTGTTGCAACTTTTGTTTTTTTTTGGGCTCATAGTGATGGTGTCTGGACGGAATGTCAGGGGTGGTGTTGGAGGCAGCTGTGGTAGAGGCTATTAGAAACCACGTGAATGGTTGGAGAATGGAGGGATGTGCACCTTGTGTAGGCAGAGGGGACTGGTTTAGTGAGACATAAAATGACCGGTTCAATTGGTTCAGAACAACACAGTGAGCAGAAGGGCCTGTTCCCCTGCTGTCATTGTTCTATGTCGGTGAGACCACGGCTGGAGAACTGTGCAACTCTGGCCGGCCGCCTCAGAAACGACGTGATTAACCTGGAATTCGCAGTAAATATTCACGAGTTTTGTTACCGGCCGGGGAGGACGGGAGTCAGAAGGAGACTCGATTGTGACTGTGCACTGATCCCAAAACTGAGCATGATGCACCACCGATTCTACCCTCCTCCACCACAGGCCCTATTGTCACCCACTTTCCATAGGAACTACATTTCCCATCGAGCACGGCGCTCAGTCAGCATCAGCGACCGAACATGATGGGCCGCGGGGCCATCTGGCAGTTGTAGTCCAAAATCTCACCTTCTCACTCGCTCCCTGCTTCAACACTATTCCTCAGCCATCACAAAACATCTGTTGGAACAGATTCACCGTGACGTCGGAGGAGAACCACGCCTGTCGTTGTGGAGGCAGAGGCCGGCAACCAGCGACTGCAGGAATTAGGGCAATTAATGCCTCACATTCACCAGCCCACTCCGAATAAATTCCTCCTCATCTCTGTTCTGAGGGAAGTTTGGAACAAGTGGTGTACCGCAGGGTCGGGTGCTGGGACATTGGTTATTTGTATATTTCTCAAGGTGATAGATAGATAGATAGATAGATAGATAGATAGATAGATAGATAGATAGATAGATAGATAGATAGATAGATACTTTATTCATCCCCATGGGGAAATTCAACTTTTTTTTCCAATGTCCCATACACTTGTTGTAGCAAAACTAATTACATACAATACTTAACTCAGTAAAAAAATATGATATGCATCTAAATCACTATCTCAAAAAGCATTAATAATAGCTTTTAAAAAGTTCTTAAGTCCTGGCGGTAGAATTGTAAAGCCTAATGGCATTGGGGAGTATTGACCTCTTCATCCTGTCTGAGGAGCATTGCATCGATAGTAACCTGTCACTGAAACTGCTTCTCTGTCTCTGGATGGTGCTATGTAGAGGATGTTCAGAGTTATCCATAATTGACCGTAGCCTACTCAGCGCCCTTCGCTCAGCTACCGATGTTAAACTCTCCAGTACTTTGCCCACGACAGAGCCCGCCTTCCTTACCAGCTTATTAAGACGTGAGGCGTCCCTCTTCTTAATGCTTCCTCCCCAACACGCCACCACAAAGAAGAGGGCGCTCTCCACAACTGACCTATAGAACATCTTCAGCAACTCACTACAGACATTGAATGACGCCAACCTTCTTAGGAAGTATAGTCGACTCTGTGCCTTCCTGCACAAGGCATCTGTGTTGGCAGTCCAGTCTAGCTCCTCGTCTAACTGTACTCCCAGATACTTGTAGGTCTTAACCTGCTCCACACATTCTCCATTAATGATCACTGGCTCCATATGAGGCCTAGGTGAGTGTGTGAGGCCTCCGTCGGAGAGGGTCGACCATGGATGTTGCGTCCGAACTGTCCAGATATGCACCACAGAAGCCTCAGATAAATACTCCGGACATGGTCTGACCAGAGTGTTATAAATTACAACATAACCTCCTGGCTTTTGAACTCAGCGCTTCACGAATAAAAGCCGGTATTCTATAAGCCTCCTTCACCACCTAATCGACCCTTTTAGCCACATCCAACGAGCTGTGAACTTGCATCTCACGATCTCTCTAATCCGCAACACTGTTCGGCATCTTGCCGTTAGCAGTGAACATGGAGTGTGCAGCGCATTATAGGCCTTTCGGCCCACAATGTTGTGCTGACCATGTAACATACTCTGGAAACTGCCAAGAACTTCCCTACCGTATAGCTCTCTGTTTTTCTCAGCTCCATGTACCTAACTCTCTTAAAAGACCCTATTCTATCCACGTCTGCCATCTTCGCAATGCATTCCATGCCCCACCACTTTCTGTGTGAAACACTTACCTCTGACACCCCCTTTGTACCTACTTCCAAGCACCTTAAAACTGTGCCCCCTCGTGTTAGCCATTTCAGCCCTGGGAAATAGCCTCTGGCAATCCACACAATCAGTGCCTCTCATCATTTTATACACGTGTATCAGGTCACCTCTCACCCTCCGGCGCTCCAAGGAGTAAAGGACAAGTTCACTCAACCTATTATCATAATCCATGCTCTCCAATCCAAGCACCAACCTTATAAATCTCCTCTGCACTCTCTCTATAGTATCCACATCCTTCCCGTAGTGAGATAACCAGAATTGGGCACAGTACTCCAAGCGGGGTCTAACTAAGGCGTTGTTTCTCTGTAACATCACCTCACAGCTCATGAAATCAATCCCACAGTTGATGAAGCCCATTACGCCATACGCCTTCTTAACAACACTGTCAACCTACGCAGCAGCTTCGAGTGTCCTGTGGACACAGACGCCAGGATCTCGCTGATCTGGGTCATCCGACAGGGTTATGACGTAGTCAGGCGGAATTATGACTTGTTCAGTGTTGCCACCTCCCCTGATCCCCGTCTCCCTGTCGGTCCCATCCCCGGGAGGGTGGGAGTTTCTCTGAGTTAGGAGTCCGGGACAGATTAATTTTACAACGCGGAGACCAAGTCCCAACTCCACAACTTCACTCAGAATAAATTCACGGAAAAACGTTATCCTGTCTTCTGGACTTGAGATGAAAACAAGTGTCTGAGAATCTGCTCCGGTTCCACTCCGGTTCTGTAAACAGGCTAGGTCCCAGGACCAATGTCAGGAGTAATGTCCCTGTAAATATAAATGTGCGGAGAGTGAAATAAACACGAGATGAGAATTATCGATCCAGTAATTTTATCTCGCTCACCACGTCCATCAACGGAACAGAAACACCATGAATTCGGTCCTGAGCTGCCCCGGATCCTAAAGTCCACCCGCACTGAGACAGTTCAAAGGGGAGAAGTGAGGGCGGTACTGACTGGAAAAGAGAGGTCAAGTTGAATCTTGGAAAGACCGTAAGACAGAAAAGCAGAATTTGGCCGTTCAGCCAATCGATTCTGCTCCGCCATTCCATTATGTCTGATCCCGGATCCCACTCAACCCCATACACCTGCCTTCTCGCCATATCCTTTGATGGCCTGATCGATCAGGAAATGATCAGCTTCCGCCATAAACATACCCACAGACAGCTTCCACCGCAGCCCGTGGCAGGGTATTCCACTGGTTCACTACTCTCTGGCTAAAAATATTCCTGCTTACCTCTGTTCAAAAACATCTCCCGTCAATGTTGAGGCTGTTCCCTCTAGTCTGGATGCACCACCATATGAAACAACCTCTCCACATCACCCTATCTCGTCACTTCAACACTCGGTAGGTTTCAATGAGATCCCCCTTCCTTTCTGAGGTATGGGACCCAAAATGTTGACAAAACTCCAAATACAACCTGACTTGTGTCCTATAAAGTCTCAGGATTATTTTCCTAATTAAAATATTCTATTTCCTTTGAAAAAAAAAAGCCAGCATTGTATTTTGATTCTTTACCACAGACTCAACCTGTGAAATAACCCCCTCGGACTCTTGCACGAGAACACGCCCCCCCCCCCCCCCGCACCTCTGATGTTTGAATTTTTTCCCCATTTAAATAATAGCCGGCACTATTATTCCTTTGACCAAAATTAATTATCATACATTTCCCAACACCGTATTCAATCTGTCACTCTTTTTTGCCTATTCTTCCAATTTGTCTAAGTCCTGCTGCAATCGCATTGCTTCCTCAGCACGACCTTCCCCTCCACCTATCTTTGTATCATCCGCAAACTTTGCCACAAAGCCGTCAATTCCATTATCTAAATCACTCACACACAATGTGAAGATTAGCTGTCCCAATACTGACCCCTGAGGAACACTAGTCACTGGCAGCCAGCCTGAAAAGGCTCTTTTTATTCCCACCTACTGCCTCCGGCCTGTCAGACATTCCTCTGTCCATGCCAGTATCTTTCCCGTAACAACATAGGATTTTATCTTTCTCGGCAACTTCATGTGTGGTACATTATCAAAGGCCTTCTGAAAATCGAAGTAAATGATATCAACTGCCTCTCATTTGTCCATCCTCCTTTTCACTTCCTCACTGGCCTCTAACAGGTTTGTCCGGCACGATTTCCTTTTACAGAAACCATGCTGACATTAACTTGTTTTATCATCAGTCTCCAAGTACCTCGGAAACTCATCCTCGTTAAATGATTACAATACATTCGCAACCACTGAGGTCAGGCTGTCTGGCCTAGGAGTTCCTTTCTTTTGCCTTCCTCCCTTCGTAAAAAGTGTAATTTTCTACTTTCCGATCCTCCGGGACCATGCCAGAATCAAGTGATCCTTGAAAGACCGTGACCAATGCATCTGTATCTCTTCAACAGCTTTTCTCAGGACTCTGGGTTGTCGTCCATCTGTTCCAGGTGACTTGTCCACCTTCAGACCTTTGAGTTAGTCACACGCTTTTTCCTTTGTAATAGCGAAGGCACTCACTCCTTCTGTGTCTGCCACAGTGAAGAATGATGCAAAGTATTCATTAAGTTTATCTGCCATTGTTGTTCCCCATTACTACCTCACCAGCATCATTTTCCGGTTGTCCAATATCAGCTCTCATCTCCCTTTCACTCCTTATGTAGCTGAAAAAATAGTATCCTGTTTTATATTATTGGCTAGTTTGTTCTCGTGTTTCATCTTTACCATTCTTATGGCTTCTTAGTTCCCTTTTGTTGAACTTTAAAAACATCCCGATGATCCAACATCCCACTCACTTTTGCTACTTATATGCCATTTTCTTAGCTTTTACACAGGCCTTTTGATTAATTTTTGGATGTTCGACTATAAAATGTTATGAGATTTTTTTTAAATTTAGACGCCTTGTGCAGGTGCCGGTGGGCAAGTTATACACGGGTTTCTGAGATAGAGATTGGGATCCCACAAGGCTGTATTTATTATTTCTTATTATAATTAATAATATTTTCTCTGAGATAGGAACAGGGGTGGGTAAATCACTATTTGCAGATGATGGAGGTTTATGGATTAGAGGTAGTTCAAGTTAACTGTATATAGGATACCATTAGCAATTAATCAGTTGGCAAATCGATGGGACTTAAGCTTTCAGCGGCAAAAAACACAAGTCACGTGTTTTATAAACAGGATTAATAGACCTGCGCTTGATTTGAAATCATCTGATCAAACTCTTGAAGGCGTGTCAGTGGTGAGATTCCCAGACAGGTGGATGCACAATGAGCTGACATGGAAGCACCGTGTCAGTAAAATAATTGATAAATATAAAAGAGCAATAAATATTCTCGGTGTCTCTGTGGATATTCTTCGCGAGCGACATGAAAATCTCTGCTGACCATTTAAATTTGTTTCATTAGATCTTGTCTTGATTCTGTGGCTCATGGATCAGCTTCATCTCCAACTTTCAAATGTTTGGCTGTGATACAAGCACAGGCTTTAAGATTCTGTTGTGGTGCAGTAAGGTCGTCTCCTGTTTCAGGTTTACTGATTGATTTTGCGGAGGTTGAATTTAATGTTAACGTACTGGTTTAATTTGAAGGAGCAAAGAAATGATCATCCTGTTAGAGATGTGTTGGAGGACTGTTGGGAACATCACAAGAAGAGTGTTATAGTTTTGGGTGCTTGGGTTCTTATTACGCTGGGAATGTGGGTTCGTTGAATTATGCAATATATTCCATCGTGGCATTCTCAGTAACCCCAGCTTGTTTTTGTAAATGCCTTTATTGATTTTGTGGTACCCGATTTAGTAAAGTCTCAGGATTTTGTTATGCCTGAGAATCTGTTAGTTCATTGGTATATTAAGGAAATTTATTGTGATATGTTAACCATTTTACAGAAGGATCAAAATATAATTTAACTGGCATTGTTGGTGTGGCTGTTTTTGTGCCCAAATTATAGGTAACGATAACAAAACGACATTGACCGATTTCAGGAGAAGAACATTCTCGATGCACTTTCAGATGAAGCACGTGACCCCATCGTGAACTTGGTCACATCCTCATCATGGAAGACAATCCAATTGATGTCATCCAAGCGGTCCTGTAGCATGAAGACCGATTGGTCGGACCAGCAGTGGACGGATCACCTATGGCCGCCTCTTGTTTCAGCTTTTGCCTGTACATCGGCAGAAGCCGGATCAGAGTGTGATCTGATTGGTGAAGTGTGGTCGGAGGAGCACTTTGTAAGCGTTATGGAAAGGTCGAGTGTGCCAGCTCCCCGAGCGCTCACCTGGATGTGCTGACAACACTTCGGAGGGACTTCAGTCAGCGATGCTGGATTAAAGTCACGGCGACAATGAAGGCAGCCTCTGGGTGGGCAGTCTTCAGCGTGTTGAGGGTTTCGTACAGTTCCTTGAGAGCCAGGTCAGTATCAGCCTGGGGCGGAATGTACACTGCTGTGATGATAACACCGTGAACTCCCTGGGCAGCCAGTAGGGTCTAAACAGCTGCTCCACATCTGGGCAACAAAGGATTGGAGCACATGCATATTCTGGGGGTTGCACCAAGCATTGTTGACCATGAAGCATACCCCACCTCCTTTACTCTTCCCAGTGAGGGGCTTCCACCTGTCCCCAGGGAACAGAGAGAACCCAGAGGGTTCAACGGCGTGGTCCGGTGTCTCCTCCGTCAAACAGGGATCCACGAAGCACAAAAGTTTACATTATTTTGTTTCCCGCTGGTGAGAGATTCTGGCTGTCAGTTCACACAGCTTGTTGTCCAGGGACTGGGTTCTAATCACGCTGGGAATATGGGTTTGTTGGATTATGCAATATGTCCCACTGTCACGTTCTTGGTAACCCCACATTGATTTTCTCAATGCCTTTAGTTGATCTTAGGATACACAATTAACTGAAGTCTAAGGATTCTCTTCTGCTTGAGAATGTCGATTCGTCAGTATAATGTGGAAAATTATTATGATGTTAAACATTGCTGCAGAAGAATCAAAAGATAACTTACCTGGGGTGATGGTGTGGTTGTTTTTTGTGCATGAATTACAGGTAACGATAAAGAAACAACCTACCAACCATTTATCAGTATATATAGTAGAATTGTTTCCATCATTTTAGGCTTACAGTGGGTGTTGGAAATTTGCTCATGTCAAGTTGTCATTTGTTCAGATGCCTGCTCGGTTTTGATGAGTCTTAAAACAGGTAATTCTTGCAGTAGGATAGATTTACTGTCGGAAGCTCATCAAACATTATTTCATACACAGAGTACTGGTTTATATTTCCACTTCTTATGGGTCCCTGCACACAGCGGGTCAGTTACAAAAGCTGTTAAAATTTCACCCAGCACATCAGAAGCTAAGGGGTTGGTGGGTTAATAATTATATCGAGACTGGTGGGATAAAGGCCATCAAAGGAGACACCTGTACAGATTACATACCTGTTGGGTTTATGGGAGATTGGGGGGTAAAAAAAGAAGAGAAGGAATCAAATTGACACGGCTTAGAATTTGGCACACTATGCTTCGTTATTCCTTCTTTCCTGTTGGGAAATATTATTCTGTGTCGTGTAGTTTTCATTTAAAAGCCTTCTTAAGTAGTGACAGGAAATTTAATTTAATTCAAGGTATTGTGTTTCGTTACGTACAATCTATAGGAATTTTGGGGGGTAATTTAGGTTTCATTTGAAAAAGGAAGCATTGGGGGTTCTATGTCCCAATTCTCTACACCACAATCCAATCCAGTCTGTGGCCAGATTGCGGCTTTAATTTGGAGTGCCCACCGTCTTTAATACAAACCCCGCCCTCTTTATTCACGTTAGCCAGTCATTCAAGTGGAAGGCGGAGACGGGTGTGATTGACAGTGGGTTAACCAACCAGCATCCAACTAGACCGTCATTATTTTGTGGGAACGTCGCGCAGTGAGTTCGGTGGTCGAGAATGTGAATCGATGGACATATCTGCAGATTAATGGGCGGGGGGCATCCGGAGTAGTTGTTTGACTGATATCTGACGGGTCTAGTGAAGTATCGACTCTCCAGGACAGTGCATTTACACTCTTACCCCCAAACCCCCTCCCCCCGCACACAGTATCCTAATGTCCTGGCGCTGCTGGTCAAAGGAACAATCCGCCCGGGAAAAACACCTGGGAGATGAGGCAGTGAATGTGAGGAGCTGGAGCCCGGACCGGAGAAACTGCGGCCGCCTCTGCCGTGTGCTCAGGACGCGGCTTTATTAATGAACTGAAGGTCCGAGATGACCCGATCTTTCACCGCGCTCATCACCTGATAACGTCTGACCGGCACAATCCCCACGGTGACAGATTGTGATTACATTAATGAGTTAATATTTAGACCATTTGTGGGAGTTAGGTTGTCTCAACAAAGGTGACTGATCAATTGAATATGCTTCCACTGTAAATCAGCCCTGAGACTCGTCACAGCTCCAAATCAACAGATTCTCCCAGAGCAAGAATCATTTATTTCAACCAGTTCTCAAAATTTCTGCTTCCAACTTAAAAAAAACGAGAACAGAGGTCAAAGTTCAGGTTGCATTTATTATTAAACTATGTATAAACTATGAAACAACCTCGAGATTCAAAGCACTTCAAAATCCAACGGGATTCATATATCTACAAATCTGTGCACTTCCGCAAACTCCAACTCAGTGTTCACCCCCAAATCAGTGTGCATCGACAAATCCATGCGCACCCCAAACCTGCCGACATTCCCAAATCCACCCACATACCCAGATCTGTGCGCACTTCAAACCCGCGAACATCCCCACTTGCGCATTAGATTATCACAAAGCAAGAACGATTTCAAACACTTCATAAAATAGCTGCCTCCAACTCAAAATAAATAGCAAGAACTAAGTTCAAATTTCAAAGTGCGTTTGCATTTTAAGTATATAAATGACACAGCCTTGAGATTCATTACACCCCTAAATCCAAGAACTTCCCAAATCCGTGTGCATCCCCAAATCCACCGAGGCACCCAAATCCGTGTACATCCCCAAATCCGTGTACATCCCGATATCCGTATGCATCCCAAAATCCGTGTACATCCCCAAATCCGTGTGTATCCCCAAATCCGTGTGCATCCCCAAAAAGGGTAAGGTCTGTAGGTACCTTTTTCATTTATTCTGACTAATCTGGGATCAGGTAATGGGGGAGACAGTTAGAGCAGTGGTGTGCTCCATATGCAGTATGTGGGAGGTCAGAGTCAACACAGTTGTCCCTGATGATTACACCTGCAAAAGGTGCATCCAGCTGCAGCTCCTATCAGACCGAGTTAGGGAATTGGAGCAGGAGCTGGATGAACTACGGATCATTCGGGAGGCAGAGGCAGAGATAGATAAGAGTTATCGGGAGGTAGTCACACCGAAAAGACAGGAGGTAGGCAAATGGGTGACAGTCAAGAGAGGCAGGGGGAGCAGACAGAGAGATCAGAGCACCCCTGTGGCCGTTCCCATCAACAATAAGTATAACGTTTTGGATACTGTTGGTGGGGATGACCTACCAGGAACAAGTTGCAGTGGTCCTGTCTCTGGCACTGAGGTTGGACCCTCGTCTAGGAAGGGGAGGAGGGAAGAGAAGAGAGCGGTAGTGATACGGGATTCTATAGTCAGGGGGGCAGATAGGAGATTTTGTGGGGAAGGTCGGGAGTCTCGGATGGTATGTTGCCTCCCTGGTGCCGGGGTCCGGGACATCTCAGATCGGGTGCAGGTTATTCTCGAGAGGGAGGGCAAGAACCCAGATGTTGTGGTCGATGTAGGGACAAACGACGTGGGTAGGATGAGTGAGGGGGTCCTGCGTAGTGAGTTCAGGGAGTTAGGTGCGAAGCTGAAGGGCAGGACCTCCAGGGTAACAATCTCAGGATTGCTACCTGTGCCACGTGCGAGTGAGGCAAGGAACAGAAGGATTATACTGATGAATACGTCGCTGAGAGGATGGTGCAGGAGGGAGGGCTTCAGGTTTTTAAATAATTGGGCTTTGTTCCAGGGAAGGTGGGATCTGTTCCGACGGGACGGTTTACACCTGAACTGGAGCGGTACTAACATTCTTGCAGGAAAGTTTGCTAGTGCTGCTCGGGGGTGGGGGGGGGGGGGTTAAACTAAATTTGCCGGGGGCAGGGATCCAGCATGTGAGAGAGGATAGCGAGATGAAGAATAAAGGACAGGTGGGGACTACACGGTTCCGGAATATTAAGTGTGTAGTAGAGAAAGGTGAGGCGAAACAAGTGATAAGGAGGACACATGTACAGAGGGATGGTCTGGCGGAACATGCAGTTAAATGTGCAGAAGGAATAAGTAAATTTAGGAAGGACAACAATAGTCAAGGGGTGTATAACCCGATGGGAGTTCGGGGAGCTGGGTTAAGCACAATAGGCAGCGATTTAAACAGAGAGAGGAGAAATGGGCTAAAAATTCTATATCTGAATGCACGAAGTTTCAGAAATAAGGCGGATGAGCTTGAAGCTCAGGTGCGAATGGGTAACTATGATGTTGTTGGGACAACGGAGACATGGCTGCAGGGAGATCAGACCTGGGAAATGAATGTACAAGGGTATACGTGCTATCTTAGGGACAGAATTGTGGGCAAAGGGGGTGGGGTGGCCCTGTTGGTGAGGAATGAGATTCAGTCCTTTGCAAGGGGGGACATAGGATCAGGAGAAATAGAGTCTGTGTGGATAGAACTGAGGAACAGTAAGGGCAAAAGGACCCTTATGGGTGTTGTCTACAGGCCCCCAAACAGTAGCATGGATATTGGGTGCAAGTTGAATAGGGAGTTAACTTTGGCATGTGGTAAAGGTAATGTCGCAGTAGTTATGAGGGATTTCAACTTGCAGGTGAACTGGGAGAATCATGTTGGTGCCGGACCCCAGGATAGGGAGTTTGTAGAGTGCCTACGGGATGCATTCTTGGAACAGCTTGTACGAGAGCCGATCAGGGACAAGGCTATTCTGGATTTAGAGTTGTGTAATAAACAGGATTTGATAAGCCATCTTGAAGTAAAGGTGCCATTAGGAGGTAGTGACCATAATATGATAAGTTTTTATCTGCAATTTGAGAAGGATAAGGGCAGATCGGAGGTGTCAGTGTTGCAGTTGAACAAAGGAGACTATGGAGCCATGAGGGAGGAGCTGACCAAAGTTAAATGGCCGGATATCCTAGCAGAAAAGACAGTGGAACAGCAATGGCAGGCATTCTTAGGAATAATGCATAAGGTGCAAAATCAGTTCAGACCCCGAAGAAGGAAGGATTCAAAGGGGGGAAAGGGGCCACAGTGGTTGACAAAGGAAGTCAGAGATTCCATAGCATTAAAAAAAGAAGTATTACAGAGCTAAGGTGAGTGGGAAGACAGATGATTGGGAAATTTTTAAGGAACAACAGAACTTAACTAAAAAGGCAATACAGGGAGAAAAAATGAGGTACGAACGCAAGCTGGCCAGGAATATAAAGGAGGATAGCAAAAGCATTTTTTAGGTATGTGAAGAGAAAGAAAATAGTTAAGAACAATGTTGGGCCCTTGAAGAATGAATTGGGTGAAATTGTTATGGGGAACAGAGAAATGGCAGAAGAAATTAATAAGTACTTTAGATGTGTCTTCACTAGGGAAGACACAAGCAATCTCCCAGATGCATGGATGGGCCAAGGACATAGGGTAACAGAGCAAATGAAACAGATTGACATTAGGAAGGAAACGGTGATGAGTAGACTGATGGGACTGACGGCTGACAAATCCCCAGGTCCAGATGGTCTGCATCCTATGGTACTAAAGGAGGTGGCCCTGGAAATTGCGGATGCATTGGTAATCATTTTCCAATATTCCTTAGATTCAGGATCAGTGCCTGAGGATTGGAGAATGGCTAATGTTATCCCACTTTTTAAGAAAGGAGGGAGGGTGAAAACAGAGAACTATCGTCCTGTCAGCCGAACATCCGTAGTGGGGAAGATGCTAGAGTCCATTATTAAAGATGGAATAGTGGCATATTCAGATAGTAGTGATAGGATTGGGCCGAGCCAGCATGGATTTACCAAGGGTAAATCATGCTTAACTAATCTGTTGGAGTTTTTCGAGGATGTAACCAGGAAGTTAGACGGGGGAGATCCAGTGGATGTAGTGTACCTCGATTTTCAGAAGGCATTTGATAAGGTTCCACATAGGAGATTGGTGGGTAAAGTCAGAGCTCATGGCATTGGGGGCAAGATATTGACATGGATAGAAAACTGGTTGGCAGTTAGAAAGCAAAGGGTAGCGGTGAATGGGTGTTTCTCGGAATGGCAGGTGGTAACTAGTGGGGTGCCACAGGGCTCGGTATTGGGACCACAGCTGTTTACAATTTACATCAACGATTTAGATGAAGACATTGAGAATAACATCAGAAAGTTTGCTGATGATACTAAGCTGGGTGGCAGTGTGACATGTGATGAGGATGTTAGGAGAATTCAGGGTGACTTGGATAGGCTGGGTGAGTGAGCAGACACTTGGCTGATGACGTTTAATGTGAATAAGTGTGAGGTTATCCACTTTGGGACTAAGAACAGGAAGGCAGATTTTTATCTGAACGGTGTAGAGTTAGGTAAGGGAGAAATACAAAGAGATCTAGGAGTCCTTTTTAATCAGTCACTGAAGGTGAATGAGCAAGTGCAGCAGGCAGTGAAGAAGGCTAATGGAATGTTGGCCTTTATTACCAAGGGAATTGAGTACAAGAGCAAGGAAATCCTTTTGCATTTGTACAGGGCCCTGGTGAGATCACGCCTGGAGTATTGTGTACAGTTTTGGTCTCCAGGGTTAAGGAAGGACATCCTGGCCGTAGAGGAAGTGCAGCGTAGATTCACAAGGTTAATTCCTGGGATGTCAGGACTGTCTTACGCAGAGAGGTCAGAGAGACTGGGCTTGTACACGGTCGAATTAAGGAGATTGAGATGGGATCTGATTGCAACATATAAGATTATTAAGGGATTGGACAAGATAGAGGCAGGAAATATGGTCCAGATGATGGGAGATTCCAGTACCAGAGGGCATTGTTTAAGAATAAGGGGTAGTTCATTTAGGACAGAGTTAAGGAAAAACTTCTCCCAGAGAGTTGTGGGGGTCTGGAATGCACTGCATCGGAAAGCATTGGAGGCCAATTTTCTGGATGCTTTCAAGAAGGAGCTAGACAGGTATCTTATGGATAGAGGAATCAAGCGATATGGGGACAAGGCAGGAACCGGGTATTGATAGTAGATGATCAGCCATGATCTCAGAATGGCCGTGCAGGCTCGAAGGGCCGAATGGTCTACTTCTGTTTGCTACTTTCCAAACAATGAAGAATTACACAAAATCTATAACTCACTGTGCGTGTCAACCGTCATCACAGTGCGGGGTGGGGGATGTGGGGACGGGAGGGTGGCCGGGAAAGCGGGCGACCGTAAAGGGGGAAGGTTAGGGTGGAATGTGTGGAGGGATGAGTGGGGCAGTGGGGATGAGAACGGATGAAGAGAGGAGGACAGAGAGAAAGAGATTGAGGCTATATATATTTAGTCCCTCTCTCTCTCTCTTTCTCTCCTCTCTCCTCCACACTCCCCTCCCCCGCCTATTCTGTAGCACATAAAAAGGGAACAAACTGGCCTCTCCGGGAAACCACAAGCCTTCATCTTCCGAGAAAACATTGTCACTGTCCAAAAAACGAAGAATTGCACAATATCAGACAATTCACTGTGCGAGTCAACCGTCATCACAGTGCGGGGAGGGGGATGTGGGGACGGGGGGGTGGCCGGGAAAACGAGCTGCAATACAAGAGGAATCGGAGTCAAAGTGAGAGGCAGGCTAAGTATTGGGTAGAAAGGGAGAAAGAGACAAAAAAGGAAAGAAGAAGGGGAGTGAGTCGGTAGGGTAGGGAGGAATGTTTGGAGCACAAGGGTGTGACAGTGGGGAGGGGAACCGATAAAGAGAGGAGAGAGAAAGAGAGAGTGTGGAAGAGAGGAATATAGGTGAGGGGAGAGGAGGAAGAGAAAGTATGAGGGAGTGGGAGACAAAAGATGGAGAGAAAGAGACGGTGAAGGAACGAGGAAGAGGAGGTGGAGGGAATGGGAAGAGGTGAACATGGGGGCAGGAGAATGGGAGAGTTTGAGGCAAAGAGGAGGAACGAGGGATTTTTGGGACGCGGGGTGAAGGGCAATGGGAATATGGAGGGAGTGTGTGCGTGTGTGTGTGTGTGTGTGTGTGTGTGTGTGTGTGTGTGTGTGTGTGTGTGTGTGTGTGTGTGTGTGTGTGTGTGTGTGTGTGTGTGTGTGTGTGTGGTGACGGCATAGTTACAGAGAACACATGGCTATACCGTCTACTCCACATCCCCTCCCCCGCCTATTCTGTCGCACGCAGAAAGGGAACAAACTGGCCTCTCCCGGAAACCACAAGCCTTCATCTCTGAGAGAACATTGTTGCTTTCCAAACAATGAAGAATTACACAACATCTATAATTCACTGTGCAAGTCAACCGTCATCACAGTGCGGGGTGGGGGATGTGGGGACGGGAGGGTGACGGCGAAAGCCGGCAACATAAAAGGGGGAATTGGGGAGAAGGCGAGCGGCAGGTGAAGCGTTCGGCAGAACAGGAGAAAGAGACAATAAGATAGAGAAAAAGAGCACTGAGTGGGTAGGTTAGGGAGGAATGTGTGGAGGAAAGAGTGAGACAGTGGGGAAGAGAATGGATAGAGGACAAAGAGTTTCAAGGTATATATATTTAGTCTCTCTCTCTCTCTCTCTCTCTCTCTCTCTCTCTCTCTCTCTCTCTCTCTCTCTCTCTCTCTCTCTCTCTCTCTCTCTCTCTCTCCCCCCCCCCACCCACTCTTTCTCTCTTCCCTCCTCCACACCCTCCTTCCCTGCCTGCTCTGTAGCACATAAAAAAGGAACAAACTGGCCTCTCCCGGAAACCACAACCCTTCATCTTCCGAGAAAACACGTCACTGTCCAAACAACGAAGAATTGCACAACATCAGACAATTCACTGTGCGAGTCAACCGTCATCACAGTGCGGGGTGGGGGACGTGGGGACGGGTGGGTGGCGGGGAAAACGAGCTGCAGTAAAGTTGGAATTAGGGGTGAAGGTGAGATGCAGGCGAAGCGTTGGGTAGAAAGGGAGAAAAAAGACAATAAGGGAAAGAAGAAGGGGAGTGAGGGGGTAGGGTAGAGTAGACTGTGTGGAGGAAAGAGTGTGGCACTGGGGAAGGGAACGGATGAAGAGAGAAGAGAGAAAGAGAGAGAGTGGAAGAGAGGAAAATAGGCGAGGGGAGTGGAGGAAGAGGAAGGATGATGGAGTGGGAGACAAGAGATGGAGAGAAAGAGACGATGAGGGAACGATGAAGAGGAGGTGGAGAGAGTGGAAAGAGGTGAAAATGGGGGCAGGAGATTGTGGAGAGTTTAAGGCAAAGAGGAGGACCGAGCAATTATTGGGAAGCGGGGAAAAGGGCAATGGGAAGATTGTGTGTGAATGTGTGTGTGTGTGTGTGTGTGTGTGTGTGTGTGTGTGTGTGTGTGTGTGTGTGTGCGTGCGTGCGTGCGTGCGTGCGTGCGTGCGTGCGTGTGTGTGTGTGTGTGTGTGTGTGTGTGTGTGTGTGTGTGTGTGTGTGTGTGTGTGTGTGTGTGTACATGTGGGTGTCTTTGTCGGCTGCTCTTCAACAGCTTTAAAATCCCTGGTTCTGATCGCCTCACTTTGATCATGAATATCGAGTATCCAGTTTACCTGATCTGCTTGCTGTACTTGTCCTTGAACAGGCCCTTCTGCTCACTGTGTTGTTCCAAACCACTTGAACTGTACTTTTCATGCCTTACTAAACCAATCCCTTCAGCCTACACAAGGAACACATCCCTCCATTCTCCTCACATCCACGTGGTATCTAATGGCCTCTTTCGCATCTGTCTCCACCACCACCCGATATTCACTCCAGACACCCACCACTATGGGAATGAAAAACAAAACTTGAAACGCAAATCTCCTTTAAACATTCTGAGTCAGGTTTTTAACATCATTGACTTTTCTCAGCTATGCAGAGAACAGATACAAATTACACTAAATTACAAAATACTTAAATAGTGCAAAAAGGTCCAATGAGGATGCGTTCCCCCTTTCTCCTGAAGTGCATGCCCACTGGCATTGGACATTTCCTCCTTAGAGAACAAAATCCCGGCTGTCCACTCTGTCTGTGCCCCTCCCATTCCTGTAAATGTCTGTCAGATATTGTCAACAGTGTTGGGCCCCGTATCTCATTCAGGATGTGTTGTCATTGGAGAGAGTCCAGAGGAGGTTCACTAGGATGATTTTGGGAATGAAGGGGTTAAATATGAGGAGCACTTGACAGCGTTGACCCTGTGCTCATTGGAACTCAGAAAAATGCGGGGGTATCTCATTGAAACCTACCGAATGTTGAAAGGACTGGATAAGGTGGATGTGGAGAAGGTATTTCCTGCGGTGGGGCACAGCTACAAAGCTGAGGGGCCACCTTTTCAAACAGAGGTAAGCAGGATATATTTTTTTTATTAGCCAGGGAGTGTTGGATCTGTGGAATGCTCTGCCTCAGACTGCGGTAGAGGCCAAATGTGTATATTCAAGGCGGAATTTGATCGGTTTCTGATCGGTCAGGGCATCAAAGGATATGGGGAGAGGTCAGGTGTATGGGGTTGAGTGCGATCCGGGATCAGCCATGATGGAAAGGCCGCAGTCTCGATGGGCTGAATGGGCTGAGTTTGTTCCTATCACTGAAGGTCTCTGGTCACAAGCCCGCTCAGTCATGATGAATCTCCTCTGCCGTCTTCTATCACAATACATCCTGAGTATAGAATGCTTAGCAGAACTGAATGTAGCTTTTCAAGAACTTTGGCAAGTCAGGAACATCTATTTAGGGGAATAGAGTGGATGTTTGGGACAGAACCCCTCCCTTACAACACTGACGTAGAACTTTCGGCACAACCTTTCCATGCTCTCCCGGTGTCCATTTAAACTAATCCCTCTGCCTGCCTTTTATATAGAACATAGAAATTTACAGCACATTACAGGCTCTTTGGCCCACAATGTTGTATCGATCATTTAACCTGCTCCAGAAACTGTCTAGGGTTTCTCCAAAGTATAACCCTCTATGTTTCTAAGCTCCATGTACCTATCTAAGAGTCTCTTAAAATATCCTATTGTATCCACCTCCACCGTCGGTGCCGGCAGCCCATTGCATGCACCCACCACTCTCTGTGTAAGAAACTTACCACTGACATTCCCTCTGTACCGACTTACAAGCAGCTTAAAACTACATCCCCTCGTGTTAGTCACTTCAAGCCTGGGAAAATGCCTCTGGCTATCCACATGGTCAAAGCCTCTCATCATCTTATACACCTCTCTCATCCTCCGTCGCTCCAAGAAGGAAAGGCCAAGTTCACTCAATCTATTCTCATAAGGCATGCTCTCCAATCCAAGAGCAACATCCTTGTAAATCTACTCTACACTCTCTATAGTATCCACGTCCTTCCTGTAGTGAGGCCACCAGAACTGAACACAGGACTCCCAAGTGGGGTCCAACTAAGTCCACAGTCCAGCTGTGTTGGGGTACAATTACTTATTTACAGGTTAGGAGAAATATAGCTTCAGCATCATCTCACAGCTCTGAACTGAATCCCATGGTTGATGAAGGCCATCACACCAGACGCCTTATTAAAAACTCTGCAAGCTGCACGGCAGCTGTGAGTGCCGTATGGACACGGACCCCAAGATCTGTCTGACCCTTCACACTGCCAAGCGTCTTACCATTAATATTATATTCTGTGTTCAAATTTGACCTGTCGAAATGAACCACTTCACACGTATTTGGGTTGAACTACATCTGCCACTTCTCAGCCCAGTTCTGCCTCGTATCTATTCCCCGCTGTCGTCTCTTTTTATTTTTTTTTTATTGAAGGAATGACACAATACAGGATACGGAATGCATTACATTTTCTTCCATTTTGCTTTTAAATCTTCCCCCTGAACAACACCCCAACTTTTGTGTCATCAGCAGGGCATTCTGGGAGTTGTAGTCATTGGTCCTCGCCTCCTCTCTCGCTCCCTGCAAAAGCATTTTTTCTCAGCCACCACAGACATCGCCGAAACAGCCTCACCGTGGCGCGAAGGGGATTCACACCCGTCCTTATGGAAGCTGTGGCCTGCGACCACCGACAGAAACGACTCGCTGAACTCCGCCATGGGGATGGAGCGGAAGAGAAGGGGCTGAACATGGGGCAGATTTCCACCAGCCTCTCGAGGCTCAGACCCAACGCTGAGCCCTACTATCATTGGCTGTCGGGCCTGTCGGTCAAATTGGAACTCAGACGGTGATTAGTTTATATGAACCTCAGTCAGCCTTCCTGTCTTTCTGAGCTTGAGTTTGCATTTATCTCGGGGACAAGGAGCAAATTGGGAGAAATGTGAGTTTTTATGTGATGGTGCATCAGTCTCCGAGTGACATTATTAAGAATAAAAGGGCACAGGCCGTGGTGAGGAAGGTGGTGATTTACTGGCGGTTATATGGAGGTAACATTGGAAGGGATATTAAACTTGGAGATGTTTGGGATATGATTTAGAAAAAGGGGGGGGGGGGGAGGTGGTTTTGTGGGGTTCATAATATTCCGGTGTTGATTAATGAGGGGAAAATGATTGTTTCTAAAACAGGGAAGGTTGTGTTACTGGCTGGGTCATTTACTGAGACTCACTATCAGGATAATTTAAGTGAAGAAGTTAAACAATGTAGGGATATGTTTTTCAGTGAATACCCTGATGTGCTGGAAGTCAGCTGTAGCAATGATAGTATCACTGATGTAGCGTTTTATTTGTATGAATTTGAGAAGTCTATTAATAATGCAGGACAGGTGTCCCAGGAAAGGGTGAGATATGTAATTGTAATTGTATATAATTCTGTTTTGTGGAAATATTAAATTTCTGAATCATGCTTGGAGGTTAGGCTATCTACTTTCAGTATATAATTGAAAGTTATTTATCATACGGTGAACATTATTACAGATGAATCAAAAGATAATTTAACTGGGGATGTTGGCTTTTCCTGTTTTTGTGTGACTGAATTGCAGGTAATGATAAAGAAATGACTTACAGCCATTTATCAGCAGAGAACGTAGAATACGTTGGCAACAGTTTAGGCTTACAGTGGGTGGAGGAAATTGGTCCTTATAATTTGTTCAGAATGCATTTCGGTTTTGATGAGTCTTAAACAGATCATTCTGGCAGTAGGTCAGATTGACTGTTGGAAACTCGACAAACGGTATTTCATATATAAAGTTTGATTTATATGTCTGCACATTATGGGCCCTGCATATCACACTGTTGAGGGAAATGATGGGCTTGATTGTTTAGCAGAAAAAGCTGTTAAATGTTAAGCTGTGGATATAGACCTTCCACTTAGCAAATCAGAAGCTAAAGGCCTGGTAGTGTTAAGAATTCAGGGCTTACGGCAAGACTTGTAAGATAATGGACATAAGGACAGACACCTTTACAGAATACATAAACCTGCTGGGTTTATAGAAGAAGGGCTTAAAACAAGGGAAGGAATGATATTAACACGACTTAGAAATGCCCTCACTAATCTTAATTATGCCTTGTATCTAATTGGAAAACTTCATGCTGTGTCATGTACATTTTGTCATTATGAAACTGTTGAAACATATACTATTTCAATGTGAAGCGTATAAGGCTGAAGAAAAATCAAATGCAGTCTTCAGTACAATCTTTGGGAGTGTAGATAGTTTTCAGATAAAAACTTTATTAAATTATGGAACTGACTTTAAATTAATTCACAGTTCGAGCTGGAAAAGGCATGTAATAATGGCAATGTCACAATTGTATCGGGGGACTTCAATACGCAAGAGGATTGGGAAAGTTTGGTTGTTGTCTGATCTCAAGAGCGCATTTGTTGAATGCCTACGAAACGGCTTTTCAGAACAGCTTGTGTTTGGGCCTACTGAGGAAAAGGTTATTTTAGATTGGGTGTTGTGTAATAACCCTGATCTTATTCGGGAGCTTAAAATTAAAAAAAAAACTCATAAGAGGCAGTGATCATAATATAATTGAATTCATACTGCAATTTGAGAGGGCGAAGCCTAAGTCACATGTATCAGTCTCGCAACGGAATAAAGGGAATTACAGAGGCATCAGGGAGGAACTTGCCCGAGTGAATTGGAGGAGGATACTGCGGGGGTGACGGCTGAACAGACGTGGCTGAAGTATCTGGGAATAGTTTACAAGGCGCAGGACAGGCATGTCTCTCCAATCCTCCGGCACTGCACCCGTGGCTCAGGACATTTTCAATATTTCTGCAAGGGCCCCTGCAATTTCTACTCTAGTCTCTCTCAAGGTCCTACGAAATGTCAAGTCAGGCCCGGGGGATTTATCGATCTTTATTCGCTGTAAGGCAGCAAGCACCTCCTCCCCTTTAATCTCTAAATGTCCCATGACAACTCTGCTTGTTTCCCTTCCTTCCATATACACTATGCCAGTTTCCTGAGTAAATACTGATGCAAAAAAAAAACTGTTTAAGATCTCCCCCATCTCGTAAGGCTCCACACATAGACGACCACTCTGATCTTCTCGGGGACCAATTTTGTCCCTTACTATCCTTTTACTCTTAATATACTTGTAGAAACCCTTCAGGTTTTCCTTCACATTATCTGCCAAAGCCACCTCATGTCTTCTTTTTTTCCTTCCTGATTTCCTTCTTTAGTATTTTCTTACATTTTCTATGCTCTTCAAGTACCTCATCTCTTCTTTGTTGCCTTTACCTGCTATACACGTCTCTCTTTTTCTTATCCAGATCGCCAATATCCCTTGAAAACCAAGGTTCCCTATGGCTGTTAACTTTGCGTTTAATCCTGGCAGGAACATGCAAACTCTGCATTCTCAAAATTACGCCTCTGAAAGCCTTCCACTTATTAAGCACATCCTTGCCAGAAAAGAAACCTTATCCCAATCCACTCTTCCTAGTTCCTTTTTCATTTCCACAAAATTGGCCCTTCTCCAATTTAGAACCTCAACTCGAGGACCAGACCCATCCTTATCCATAATTAACTTGAAAATGATGACATTATTGTCACTGGACCCAAAATGTTCATCCACACATACTTCTGTCACCTGACCTGTCTGGTTTCCTAATAGGAGATCAAGTATTGCATCCTCTCTCGTAGGTACCTCGATATGTTGATTTAGAAAATTTTCCTGAATACATTTGACAAACTCCAAGTCATCTAGCCCTTTTACAGCGTGGGAGTCCCAGTCAATATGTGGGAAGTTAAAACCCCTGCTATTACAACTTTCTGTTTCTTACATCGGTCTACTATCTCTCTACAGATTCGCTCCTCCAATTCTCTTTGACTATTGGGCGGTCTATAATACAACTCTATTAGTGTGGTCATACCTTTCCCGTTCCTCAACTCCACCCATATGGCCTCTGTAGTCAAACCCTCATTTCTATGCACAGCTGTGATATTTTCCCTGACTAGTAATGTCTATCCTCCCCGTTTCATCCCTCCCCCTCTATCACGTCAGAAACAACGGAACCACGGAACATTAACCACTGGTGCTCCCGGTGCGGCCTCCTCTGCATCGGCGAGACCCGACGCAGATTGGGGGACCGGTTCGTGGAACACCTCCGCTCCGGCCTTCAAAACAGACAGGATCTCCCGATTGCCACCCACTTCAACTCTGCTTCACATTCACATTCGGATATGTCCATACATGGCCTCCTCTACTGCCATGATAAGGCCAAACTCAGGTTGGAGGAACAACACCTCATATACCGTCTGGGTAGTCTCCAGCCCCTTGGTATGAACATCGAATTCTCCAACTTCCAGTAATGTCCTCCCTCTCCCTTCCCCCATCCCACTTTCACTCTCTCCTCTTCTAGCTGCTTATCACCTCTTTCATGATTCTGCCTTCTAATCCTACCCATAGTGCTTTCCCCTTACATTCCTTCTTCACCTCTCCTGCCTATCCCCTCGCAAACCCCTTGAACTTTCCTCTGATTGGTTTTTCACCTGGAACATTCCACCCTTCCCCCACCTTCTTTATAGGGCCCTGCACCCTCCTTCATCAGTCCTGACGAAGGGTCTCGGCCCGAAACGTTGACTGCTCATTTGAACGGATGCTGCCCGACCTGCTGAGTTCATCCAGCTTGTTTGTACGTGTTGATTTCACCACAGCATCTGCAGTGTACTTTGCGTTTCACATTCAGCTGCCAGTTCTGCCCCTTCTGAAACCAAGTCTCACTAATAGCAATAATGTCGTAATCCCATGTGCCAATCCGCGCCCTAAACTCTGCCTCACCAACGATAATCCATGCATTGAAATAGATGCACCTGAGAATATTTCTATCAGGTATAAACTTTTGATTTGTCTATACATGCAGTCCTTGCATGATGCTTATCCTCTTCCACCTCACTATCTGCTCTAACACTGTGGTTCCCCGCCCTCAGCAAATCTAGATTAAATCCCCCGGAGCAGCACTAGTAAATCTACCCGCAAGGATGTTAGTTCCCCTCCAGTTCAGGGGCAAACTGTCCCGTCGGAACAGGTCCCACCTTCCCGGGAACAAAGCCCAATTGTCCAGAAACATGAAGCCCTCCCTCCTGCACCACCTCCTTAGTCACGTATTTAGCTGCACTCTCCGCGCATATATATTTACAGGGACTTTACTACTGACCCCGGTCCCCGGACCCGAACCGTTTACAGACCCGGAGCGGAACCGGAGCAGATTCTCAGCCACTGATTTCCGTACCAAGTCGCGAAGAGAGGATAAAGTTTCCCCGTGAATTTACTCACAGTGAAGGTATGGAGATGGGACTTGGTCTCCGCGTTGTAAAATGAAACTGCCCCGGACTCGTAACTGAGATAAACTCCCACCCTCCCGGGGATGGGACTGGCTACGAGACGGGAGTTGGGGGAGGGGAGAACAGCGAACACGTCACAATCCCGATGTAACACGTCACCAACCCGCCCGATGACCCAGAATCCGGTCTCCGGACTCAGACTGAACCATCCCTTCCTCTCCCCAGACTCCGCGGCGACTCCCAGACACCAGAGCCGATTCCCCGTCACCTCCACCTCCCAGTAACGTCTCCCCAATGTGAATCCCTCCGATCCCAGCACACAAGGCAGGTTTGTGAATCTCTTCCCGGTGTCAGGGAGAGTCTTCCGGATCCCGGTCCATCTCACACTCTTCCGATTCTCAGACACCTCGAGAGACGGATGCGCCGTTTCGACATCCAGGGTGACAGAGTCTGGGGCGTAGAAGCAGAGAATTAGAGAGTCCCCGGGGATCGGGGGGGTGTCTCGGGCAGCACGGCCCCGGGGATCGGGGGGAGACTCGGGCAGCGCGGCCCCGGGGATCGGGGGGAGACCCGAGCAGCGCGGCCCCGGGGGCCGGGGGAAGGCTCGAGCAGCGCCGCCCCAAGGATCGGGGCAGACTCGGGAAGCACGGGCCTGGAACCGGTGGAAAGGCCGTTGGGCCGCAGGCGCAGTCGGGTGGCCGACACGAACCTTTCTCGTAGTTTGACCCAACGAAAGCGAATAGTCAACTAAAATGTCCCCGTGGAGAGCAGAGATTTCCCAATCAAACAGACAGAAATTGCTGGAGGAACCGAGCGGGTCAGGCAGTACGTGTGGAGAGAGATGAACAGCCTACTTTTCAGGTCGACATCTTCTCTCAAGAACTGAAATAAATAGGGGAGATTGACAACAGAAACGAGTGATGGAAAGGGGTGGATTAAAATGGGAAGTGGGTGAGTGAATGGATTTAAAGAGGAGGTCGCAGTGGTTCATAAAAATCATTAATATGAATGAAAAACAACTCGGCCCCAGAACCGACCTCTGCAGGTCACAGGTCTCCAGTTCTGAGTATACTTGTACAGGCACTTCAAAAGGCAAGGCACAGAGGGAGACTGACCTAATGCCCACCAATGGCATGAATGTAGATGGGCAAATAGGACAGTACAGAGGTGATGGGTCGAAGTGTACATTTCTATGCTGTACGGCGATGACTCTGTGAACTGAATGGGTAAGAACCCCCAAACCCCTCCCCCCACATGTGCGGAGAATTCCAAACAGAGCGACCCCTGACCCTTGACTGCTCAGACAGGGAAAACATCCTCCCTGTATCCTGCCTGTTGACCCCTGAAAGAATTTTGTGTTTCCCTGAGATCTGCTCTCATTCTTCTAAACAGGGAACACAGAACATAGAACAGTACAGCACAAGATGAGGCCCTTCATTAAATGTTAATATTCATTGAGTGTGAAGTGTGAAGTGGGCAGTGTGAAGGTTTGAGACAGTGAAGGAGGTGATAATGGGAACCAGTAGGGGAGAGATGAATGGCAGATTGAACCAGGAGGGGGAGGGGTGGAAAGCCTGTGGGTGAACTGCGTGTGTAGACGTAATGAGAAGCTGGAGGGGGCAAAGATGGGAGTTGAGAGTCCCTTTGTTCCATGTCCCACAACCCCGTCACCTGCTGCCCCTCATGAGGAAAGGGGATGAATTTGCAGGGACCCTTAAGCAACACAGGTCCTGATGAAGTGTTTCATTCTGAACCGTCGACTGTTTACTCTTTTCCATTGATGCTTCCTGACCTGCTGATTTCCTCCTGCGTTTTGTATGTTGGCTCCGCTTTAAATTTTTTCAATTATTTGGTCTCCACAGCAGCCTGCGGCAGATTCACTATCCTGCGGCTAAAGGAATTCCTCCTCCTCGCTGTTCTAAATAGTCATCCTCCAGTCGGAGGCTGCGCCATCTGGTCCTCGATCCACCCACTATAGAATCATCCTCTCTCCAGACAGGTTTCAGAGAGATCAGGCGATACCTTTCATCATGACCTGTATTGGTTTTATTACCAACAACTGCAGATTTTCTTGTGTTTGATATTTAAAGCGGAAGCTAATTGGTAAACTTCTTGATTAGTCACAGCATCAAAAGTTATGGGGAGGAGGCAGGAGAACAGGGTTAGGGGGATAATAAATCAGCCATTCTTCTAGAACCAGAAGAGTTCCAGAAGAACTCTAGAAATCTAGTGTAAACACACCTCATATGGAAACACAGAAGCATAGAAAACCTACCGCGCAATACAGGCCCTTCGGCCCACAAAGTTGTGCCAAACATGTCCCTACCTTAGAAATTACGAGGATAAAACACAGCCCTCTATCTTTCTAAGCTTCATGTACCTATCCAGATGTCTCTTAAAAGACCCTATCATATTCGCCTCCACCACCGTTGCCGGCAGCCCATTCCACCCACTCACCACACTCTGAGTGAAAAAACTTACCCCTGACATCTCTTCTGTACCTACTCCCCAGCACCTTAAACCTGTGACCTCTTCTGGTAACCATTCCAGCGCTGGGAAAGCGCCTCTATGTTAACTCCTTCATTCCCGGAATCATTCTTGCGAACCACCTGCACCCTCTCCAATGTCAGCATTGATTTTCTGATATAAGGGACCCAAAACTGCTCACAATACTCCAAGTGTAGTCTGACCAACGCCTTATAAAGCCTCAGCAATACATCCCATTCGAACCCTCTCTAAATGAAAGCTAACATTGAGTTTGCTGATCCTACCGTTGACATAAACTGCAAGTTAACCTTCCGGGAATCCTGCACCAGAAGCTCCATGTCTCTTTGCACCTCTGATTTTTGAATTTTCTCCGTTTACAAAATTGTCTGTCTTTATTCCTTCTACCAAAGTGGATGAACGACTTCCCTACCCGATAATCCATCTATCAGTTATTTTCCCATTTCCTGATCTGTCTCTGTCCTTCCCCAGATTCCGAGCTTCTGCAACACTACTTGCCCCTTCACCTATCTTCATATCGTCTGCAAGCTCGGCCACAAAGGCAACAATTCTGTCATCCAAATCATCCTTCTGTCTATCTTGGCTTTGTGTTCCTCGAAGAATTCCAACAGATTTGTCAGGCAAGATCTCCCCTTAAGGGAAGGCATGCTGTCTTTGCCCTATTTTATCATGTGCCTCCATGTACCCAAAAGCTCGTCCTTAATACTGGACTCCAACATTTTCCCAAGCACTCCACATCCAGACTAACTCACCTAAAATTTCATTTCCCTAGCAGCTATCCCTTCTTAAAGAGTGGAGTGACCTTTGCAATTTCCAGTCGTCTTGAATGACCAAGTATCTAGTGATTCTTGAAAGATCATTACTAATGTCCCGATATTTCCTTCAGCTAATTCTTTTCAAACACTGGGGTGTAGTCCATCTGGTCCAGGTACCTTCAGTCCTTCAATCGTTCCACGCACTTTCTCCTCAGTAACAGCAACAACACCGATTTCTGTCCCCTAACACTCTCGGATTTCTGACATACAGCTGGTATCTTCAACAGTGAGGATTCACATAGAATATTAATTATGTCTGCCATGTCTTTCGTCACATTTCTCCTCTCCAGTGGCATTTTCAAGGGGTCCAATATCCACTCTCACCTCTCTTTTACTCTTTATATTTTTGTGTCCTCTTGAGTATTGTAGGCAAGCTTTCTCTCAAATCTCATTTTCTCTCCTTATGGCTTTGTAATTCACTTCTGTTGATGATCAAAATCTTCTCGATAGTCCAACATCCTGCTAATTTCATGCTGTCTTTGATTTCCCTTGTCAAACACGGTTACCTCCTCCTCCCTGTATGATACTTCTTCATCTTTGAGATTTATCTATCTCAATTGCCCCTGGAACATCACTCTTTGTTGTTCTGCATTCATCCCGGCTCGTGTCCCATTCTAATCTACTTTGGTCAACTCCTCCCTCATGCCTCTGTAATCAACGTTACTCCACTCTAATACTGATACAACTGTCTTTATCTACCTCTCAAATTCTGGGGTGAATTCCAACATTTTATGATCACTGATTCTTAAACGTTCTTTCCTTTAGTCTCCCAAATCATATCTGCTTCAGTACACAAATCCCACTCGAGAATTGTCTTGCTCCCATTGGAATCTACCACAGGCGGTTCTCAACAGCATTCTTGGAGTCATGTACAAATTCGTTCTTTTGGGATGAAGCACCAACATGATTTTCCAAATCTACCTGCATGTTGAAACCCCCCATTCCGACTGTCACCTTGCCATTTATTCCATCTCATGGTGTAATTTGTATCCCATTTCCATCCTGGCCTCTATTTGGAGGCCTGTATATAATTACAATCAGGGTATTTTACCCTTGCAGTTTCTTAACTCTACCCACAATGACTCGACATCTTCCAATACTATGTCACCTCTCTCGAAGGATTTCATTTCATTTTTTACCAACAGACCCTCCCCAGCCCTTCTGCCTACCTGCCTGTCCTTTGAGAACGAGGTGTATCCTTTGATGGTAGACTTGAAGCCAGGATCTCCTTTCAGCCACAACTCTGTGATGCCAACAACGTTGTCCCTGCCAATCTCTACCTGTGCCACAACATTATCAACCTTATTTCGTATACTGGTGCATTCAAATATAACACCTTCAGTCCTGTATTCATCAGCCTATTCGACACGTCCACATGAACTGAAGTCAGGTCTTTGATATCGATGATAGACCACACTTGGGGTATTGTCTGCATTTCTGGTTCCCAGAATTATGGGGAAGCATAGAAAACCTACAGCACAACACAGGCCCTTTGGCCCACAAATCTGTTCCGAACATGTCCCTACCTTAGAACTACCTAGGCTTTACCAATGGCCCTCTATTTTTCTAAGCTTCATGTAGCCATTCAGGAGTCTCTTAAAATACCCTATCGATTCCGCCTGCGCCACCACTGCTGGCAGACCATTCCATGCACTCACCATTCTCTGGGTAAAAAAATTACCCCTGAAGTCTCCTCTGTACCTACTTCCAAGCACCTTAATCTATGCCCTCTCGTACTAGCCAGTTCAGCCCTGGGGAAAAGCTTATGACTATCCACCTGATAAATGCCTCTTATTATCTTATACACCTCTATCAGGTCACCTCTCACCCTCCGTCGCTCCAAGGAGAAACGGCCGAGTTCACTCAACCTACTCTCATAAGGAATTCTCCCCAATCTAGGAAACATCCTTGTAAATATCCTCTGCACCCTTTTATGGCTTCCACGTCCTTCCTGTAGTGAGATGACCAGAAGTGCGCACAGTGCACCAAGTGGGGTCTCTCCAGCGTCAATATTACAATATTACTTCTCGGCTCTTAAACTCAATTTCACGATTAATGAAGGCACCGTATTCCTTCTTAACTACAGAGTCAACCTGCGTACGATGTCATTACACTGGACAGAAATGTTCAGGATGATGCTTCCAGGCTTGGATCAAAATCAGTAAGTGGATAAGCTTGGGCTATTTAGCGTAGTGTAGGATGTTGAGGAATAGACAATAGGCAGTAGGCGCAGGAGTAGGCCATTCGTCCCTTCTAGCCAGTACCGCCATTCACTGTGATCATTGCTGATCATACACAATCAGTACCCCGTTCCTGCCCTCTTCCCATATCCCTTGACCCAGCTATCTATAAGAGCTCTATCTAACTCTCTCTTGAAAGCATCCAGAGTCTTGGCCTCCACTGCCTTCTGGAGCAGAGCATTCCACATATCCACCACTCTCTCGGTGAACACGTTTTTCCGCATCTCTGTTCTAAATGGCCAACCCCTTATTCTTAAACTGTGGCCTCTAGTTGTGGACTCATCCATTAGCAGGAACATGCTTCCTGCCTCCAGCGTGTCCAATCCCTTAATAATCTTATATGTTTCAATCAGATCACCTCTCATCCTTCTAAATTATAGTGTATACAAGCGCTTGTATACAAGGAATTACCACTTATCGAGGTAAATACATGCATAAAGGACTTAGATCCGAGAATTGGTAGTACAGAACCAGAGGACTCAGAGTGAAAGTAAGAGGGAAAACTTTTATGAGGCATCTGTGGGGTAACATTCTCACAGAGAGGGAGGTGGACAGCTGTAATTTACTGTCAGATGCTGTAGAAACCGGTAAAATTAACATATTTTAAAATAGATTTGGGCAGGTATAGAACATAGAATAGTACAGCACATTACTGGCCCTTCGGCCCATAATGTCTTGCCGACCCTCGAACCCTGCCTCCCTTATAACTCACCATCTTAAGTTCCTACATATACCTGTCTAGTCGTCTCTTAAACTTCACTAGTGTATCTGCCTCCACCAGTGACTCAGGCAGAGCATTCCACGCACCAACCACTCTCTGAGTATAAAACCTTCCTCTAATATTCCCCTTGAACTTCCCTTACCTATGTAAATAGGAAATGGTTAGAGGCAATATGGGGCAAACACACACAAATGGGACATGCTCAAGAAGACATCATTCTCTGCAGCTCTGCTTTTAAAATAGACGCCCCTCTATCTGTGCTCTCTTGTCCTAGGCTCCGAGGGGAGGATGCCATTACACTTGACAGGAGGCTTCATGAGAATGTTACCAGGACTGGAGGCTTGGGTTAAAAGCAAAGAGTGGGTAAGCTTGGGCTATTCAGCTGTAGTGTCGGATGTTCAGGTATGACCCCTTATCAAGATAAATAATTCTAAGAGCTTAAATAACGTTTCTTTTTCCAAGAAATGGGAGTACAGAACCAGAGGCCTCAGATTGAAAGTGAGACGGGAAATTTTTCTGAGTGGTCTATCGGGTAATATTCTCAAAGAGAGGGAGGTTGGTAAATGGAATTTGCCCTCAGACGCTGTAGAAACAAGTAAAAATAAAATATTTTAAAATAAATTTGGGCAGGTACACAGATGGGAAATGGTTAGAGGGATGGGGGGGGGGGGCAAACACACACAAATGGGCCATGCTCAAGAAGACATCTTAGTCTTGCAGATTGATGAAGTGGGCCGTGAGTTCAACATCCATCAAACCCTCCCAGATCATCCTCCTGAGGAATCTCACCCCGGAGTCTGTCTGTGAAGTGTTGATGTGACGTCACGTCAGAGGGCAGCTCAGTGCCACAGAACAGACAGACTGGGTAAGGACGGCAGATTTCAATCCGAAATGGGAATTTGTGCCTATTTCTGTGGCCGTGTGTCACACTCTGATAGTATATCCGTGTGTGTGTGTGTGTGTGAGTGTGTGTGTGTGTGTGTGTGTGTGTGTGTGTGTGTGCGCGTGTGTGTGTGTGTGTGTGTGTGTGTGTGTGTGTGTGTGTGTGTGTGTGTGTGTGTGTGTGTGTGTGTGTGTTGATTGTGGTAAATATCCGTGTGGTGTGTATACACATTGAAGGAGAGTGTGCGCATTGAGGAATTTGTATGTTACAGTGTGTCATCACATGTCTGGTGTGTGTTGACAATGTGTAACACGTGATTGAGTTGTTTAAATGAATAAATGACTGTCTCTGAAGAGATTGGTTTCCAGGTTACTGAGGGAAATAACAACGTACATTGCTGAGGCTCTGACTACAATCTGCCAGTCCTTCCTGTGTATGTGTGTGAGGGAGCTTTGCCAGGCCGGTTATGCTGTGTGTGCTTCTCCCGAGATGAAATCTTGACCCATGTCAATGCTTGTTGGTGTGTCCGAGCTCATTCTCACAATGCTTCAATGTAGTGGTCTGATAACCATAAGACATAGGAGCAGAATTAGGCCATTTTCCTATCGAGTCTGCTGCGCCATTTAATCATGGCTGATCCTTTTTTTCCCTCCTCAGCCCCGCTACCTGGCCTTCTCCTCGTAACTTTGATGCTGTGTCCAATCTAGAACCTATCAAGCTCTGCCTTAAATGCACAGAACGACCTGGCTTCCTGTGGTAAAAAGTTCTGCATATTCTCCA